>NC_081252.1:69298017-69390517 GCF_030490865.1 Poecile atricapillus
AGCTCTGATGACCAGAAGGGAAAGGATGCTCATGTTTTCTAGTGAAACAATCCAGCAAGGAAATGCCTGATGGAATGAAAGACTGCTTTGTTGGGTGAATTAAGAGCAGTTACAACTGGTACTGTAGTAGGAGCTTTTGCTGGATGCAAAGTTCATGCTGACTGAACTTTGGATTTTTAAGTTCAGGTTAACTGCTGAGTCTGGACTTTCTGAACATTAATTTAAAAAAAAACCCAAACCACCTCTCAACCAGAACTGGGAATAGCAGAAATATCAATATATTACAGAACTGAAACCAAATTGTAACATGGATTTTAGGATGCAGAATGACTCTACAGAAACCTTAATAATTTTATTCATGGGTTCAGATACTTATCTTGGCTACTGTAAGGGTGAAAAAAATTAAGCTTGTTTTAATTATATTATATTGTATTTATAAATAGCTACATATTTGTCTCTTTGTTTTAAGGAATAGATTGTCTAGAGAAAAATTTCTTTGACAAAAACTTCCAGGGATACTCACTAAAGAGCAGATTTCCTTGTTTCCAGCACGAACACACAGGCATGGTTACAGCATAAACCAGTTAATGCACATTGTTATCACTTGTTCTACAGCAGTAACCAAAGCTCTCAGTCATGATCAAAGACTTGTTCAAGATCATGTAAAAACCTGCTACAAGACAGGATTCTCTGCCAACTCCCCCTGAGCATTTTTTCTTCTGTTTTTCCTCTTTCCATAAGAGTACTTCTAGCTTTAAGGTTAGAAACAAACCATAGTACTTTTGAGCAGATAGCAAATGGCTCCTGCAAAAGAGAGGAGGTTGGGGTGGGGA
Source organism: Poecile atricapillus (assembly GCF_030490865.1). Classification (NCBI taxonomy): domain Eukaryota; kingdom Metazoa; phylum Chordata; class Aves; order Passeriformes; family Paridae; genus Poecile; species Poecile atricapillus. The sequence continues at coordinate 69,298,851 of NC_081252.1, forward strand.
AGGCAAGGGCAGAGGAGGAGGAGTTCCTAAGAAACACTGCTAACCTGCAGGAGAGCTGTAGCAGCCAATTATCCTCTGCAACATGGGGTTTTCATGAATTGCTAGAAATGGGAATGATGAGAGGATGGACCTAGACTCTGCCATGAGGTGCTGTGCAGGAGGGACAGCTCCAGACATGGAGAAAATAGCTTCAGGGTCTTCTGGCCTTAAAGAGGGGGAGGGAGAAAAGACAAAAAGCATCTGCATTAAATTTTTCTATTAAAATCAACTACCAGATAATTCTTTACAAATTCAGAGTACCAGCTTTGTCATGAGTTCTGCTCACCAGAAATGTAGAGGTGTAGGAATCAGGAGAAAGTTGGAAATTTTCATTTGGTATATATATGTATAGTCCATATTTTAATGTTTTGCCTCTGTCAATATAGGTATAGCTGTTATGTGAGCAGGTAGGACGGTTCAGCTTAGAGGAAGAGGATTTAAATATTTAAATATTTAAATACTGAGCCAGTAAGACTTTTCTGGAGTAGCTACCCGTAACAAATACACCTTTTGGACCTGAAGTCTGAGAATGCAGAACTGAGAGGTCCCCTTCAAGTCCTGACTCAGACATGTACCCCCTGGTTCAACCCACCCATACCAGCCAAAAATTAAATTATGTCTGTTGACTCCAGGCCAAAGATATTGCCTTATTTCTGCTAACCTACAAGGTTATTTACACATTGCTCCATCAGAAATTCCTCTGGAACCAATGGAGCTTTTCACACCCAGTGAAGCTGGCACATCATGATGCTCTAAAACAAATGCAGTATTTCTAAAGAACATAAGTGACAGACATAAAGTTTGCTGTAATCTTCTGGCCGCACTTCTATCAGTGCTAACCACAACCCATCATTGCTTTTTCTCACGTCTGTTACTGTGAATCAGCACCAACCCGCCCTCCCTCCACCCAATCTCCCTTCCTTGGCTCTGGTCTAAGCTGAGTTCACTCACATTATGTAGGAAAACATCAGTCCTCTCACTTTGAAAATAGCTAGATACATTTTTATGGTACCTACATAACAGGAGATAGTCATCGCCTTCCCTTCTGACCCCAAAGATTTCTAAATCCGTTTGAATTCAATGACTGCACTGCATTTCTATGCAAGCCCATAAGAGAAAAATAATTTAGCCAGTATCAGTCTAGTGGGTAGTAAAATATGACTGTACTGCTGGCAGCAACACTGCCATGTAGAGATACAGAGCTGGGAGTATTTCTTCACCTAGTAACTTTACCTCTGTAATATTTTCTTATTGATACATAACCATTTATTTAGCTTTTGCTCAGTAGAAATGTCCCTTTTGGTATAAGTACCTCAAATGACATGTCCACATCGCTTGACATATTTACAAATTTTAATACCCTTATCATTAATTTGTTTTGCTACATTGTTTCCAGCTGTCTTTAGAGTAATTACCTTGAATGACATGAGCGGTGTTAATTCATGAATATTTGTTAATTCAGGTAGTAGAAATTTCATGGAAAAGTTGTGTTGAATAGATTAATGGCAATAATCTGTTGCAAGTACATGGCTAATTTTTCTGGTTTTTTTCCATTAGACGCATTAGAAGGTTTCTGTAATAAATTTGGCCATTTCCATAAAACTTCCACTCCATTGGTCCACTTCTTAATGGGATTAGAGAACTGTTCCCTCCTACATTTTTTGTTTGCTACGTGTCCCCTTCTGCCACCTCTAGAAAGGACAATCTCTGTACATATCATAGGAGTTATGGACCAACACAACAAAGACCTCTCTCTCTCTGAGGCTTTTGAACTTTACCCAGTAATGCTTGGTGTGGGAGGAGTTCCTGTGCCCTGTGTATAAGCCACATATTTTTAATATTTGCAGATATCTCTCAGAAGAAACTGTAACTGCTTTATCTTGTGAAACACTCAGAAACAGAAAAAGTTGCCAAGAATCAGGGAAACAACATTTAGACTTTTTGCAGATGGCTAGGAAAGTTTTTATTCCATAGAAGATCACCATAGACCAAACATACAAATCCTAAGAACAGCCTTTCCTTTAGAATTTTATTACTGTCTTTTCCAAACATAGACGAAATCAAGAACTAGAGAACATGCAGTTATGCAAAGTTTTGCTTTGGGTTTCTGGGAGAAATAAGTCCTAGAAGAGGTTTCCAGAACTGAGGAACTGAGTAATAGGATTAAGTCTTCTGCTTGTGCTGTGTCACTTTATGCTTGAGGAAGCCTTCCCTCCCATCCAGACATACAAAGAACTTTCTCCAGGGCCACCAAGGCCACTGTGGAAGAGCAGAGTCACAGACCTGGCTGTGGTGCTGGAAGGTGACAGCATCTCCTGGCTGTTGACAGAAAGGCTTTGCCCACAGCAGTACTGACCCAGGAACCCCAGCTCAGGTTCTGCAGTAGATTTTACCAGCTTGTTCTACCCAGGAATACCAATGGAAATATCCACAATGCTTCTCCTGGATCTCCATGCAGTGCCTGACAATCATGGCTTTGTCACATGTGTAGATCACAGGAGGTATCTCCATGGCATCTGATAATACAGGCATGGATTTATTGAGGGAATGATGCCAGTTGAAATCACTTAAGACTCCTGTGCTTACAGATGTGAAATTAGAAATGTATACTTGAACCATTTTCATCAACAATCATTGTTTTGCCTGCTGTAGTCTATGAAAACAGAATTCTAAACAAATTTCATCTTGTGCCCTACCCCAGCTATCTGCACACTGAAGTCCTAACAATGTCCTGACTCCTGCTGGAGAAATATTAAATATGTTTAATACTCATTTGTATATAAATAGTAATATCACCAACATAAAATCTACTTATGGACCAATTCAGCAGCCAGAACTCTTGTTCTTTCTGGTTGTCACTTTGATAATACAATACAATCACACAAGCTTGCAGCCCTGTCTGCTTGGTGTGCCATCATTTATAACACATTATCAGTGACAGCTGGCAGTAACAAGAGGCCAAGTGCCAGATATGCACAGCGCATCTTTCTGAAAAATATTTCTCCTTTAAAACGCAGATAGGTTGATGAAGAAGTGAGGGAATTCCTCCCCCTTCCCCCAGATGGCTGTGCTGATTCATTGGAAACCAACCCAGACACAGCTTGTCAGTGCACTGGCAAAACTCCACGCTCCACCTTCCCTGCTCTATTCAGGTTATATCCCATGGGGTTCATCAGGAAAATTTTCCCTGACAAGGATTGAAAGCAGTGATCTATAAGCAGTGAGCAACATTGCCATTTGCTTTAATTAGGCAGAACAAAAAGCTTGCTTGAGGATGCAGTGCAAGGGAATACCCTGAAGAGCATCCTGTTTGCACTCCACTTGCTTTGTGTTTGACCAGTCTGCTTTCACTGTGGCACCTCGACTTCAGGTCCAAACAATGTCCTCTCAGAGCTTTCCAGCCACCATAAATCCCTGCCTCCTTCCTCAATGAGGCTCCTTCTCTGGCAGCATCTCAAGGCATCCTAACCACCCTTCCCTGATCCAGCCTGACCTGTAAATCAGTATTATTGAAGAGTTACCCCTTTGAACACCAGGAAGGAATCTGGCGTATTTAGTCCTCCTTTTTGTTTCACTAAATAGTCCCGTGACCTCACTAAGAACCCCTCAAAAGTCAAGAAAGGAGTTGTGTCCCCACACACAGGGTGCTAATTTGGAATCTCCAACAAGTCGAAAGAAGAGAAGCATTAGAGAAGATGACTTTATAAAGAAGTGATAGAGTTAACTGGCTGCCATTTCATTATAATGCCAGCTGACTGTACAGGACTTCACAATGTTCTCAGGCATGTGGGGAGCGGTGTGTGTTCCCTGGCAGAGACCCAAGATCTAGATTAAAATCTCCCAGAGTTAATTTAGGAAAACAATAATATTTAAAGTTGAAAGGTTGGGTTGTTTTTTTTTTAGGCTATATCCCACCATGAAATATGTGATCCCTGAGCCTATTCCTTGTCTACATAGATCTTTCCTTGTGACCTCTGTGAATAGCTGGCCCCACATCCTTAAGTGGGAGACCCTAACAGGAAGCTAATAAATTAATATTTTGATATTCAAATAAGTATGAGTTTTCAAGAAATGTTGATGTGTGTCTCCAATTAAATTATCATCACAACCCCAAATGTTTAGTTAACTGATCATCACTAATCAGTTTGTACAAAGTCCAGCATTGACACCAGTCTTGGCTGAACTTTTGCAGCTCTTTTAATTCCTTATAACTGCTCACCTGAGGTCATGTAGTTTCCTCATAGTTCAAGCATTTATTCCTAGAGCAGAGGACAACTTGCAAAATACTATGGGATCTGGACATTTGCTCAGATCTCAGAACCATCCAGCTGCCATCCTCTTCCAAAGTACCATGGCAGGCTGGTGTCTACCACACTCCCAGGTGAATATTTGTGTTGTAGGGCCAGTGTTGGCCTATGCAAGGGCTAGGGAAAAACATCCCTGCTGGTCTAGCTCTGACCTGGAGGATGCTGTCCAGGTGTCTGCCAAACAGAGACACAAAGAAACAAGAAAAAGATTTTCTCCAGATGTTTGTGTTCAGGCTCATAACAGAGGCCAGAGTTGTAGGGTTTCATTGTACACCATAATTTATATTTTGACCCCTGCTTCTTCATGTGTTGTTGCATAAAATGGGTAAAGTTTTTCTTTCTCTTCTCTTGCAATTTGAACTCTTTTTTGCACCCCTTTGCAGGCTGCTGTGTGCTATGAAAGTTTAAGTTTACTTGGTCAAGGGTTGCTTGCAGTTTTGTTTCCAGTGTTCGGTCTTCACAGATCTTTGCTTTTCTGTAAGGAGATGGAACACGTGAGGGGACAAAACAGTTAGGGAGACCAGAAATGCAGACTAGCAGGAACCTCAATTTCCATGTGTGCACCTCCTTGTTTGAAGCAGGAATGAAGTATGTGAAAAATAAGAAGCCACCCTTCCTCAACCATTACAAAGCAGCTTTGTTGAATGTCGCTTCTGCAGGCAGCTGGGTGCCTTTCTCACCCCAGCTCCCTCACATGCACCTCGGCTAGCTGAGAGCATGACAGGCACATTTCAGGGGGAAACTGATCATCTTTATCCATGGTGACAGAGAGAGATGTTCAAATCTCCTTTTTCCTCATGAGAACTTTTCATTTAGTGAGTGGATCAGTGCTAAAGCCCCTCTGAGTATCCCATCTGTAGATGGGTACCATTAACACCTGAAACCTGACTCTGAGCAACATTTTCAAATATTTCCACTGGGGTAGATGTCTGCTCTATGCAAAGGTTTGTTGCAGAGATATCAATTCTGGGAAACATTAATTTTGTTTTCTAGTCACCATGGTCCATGCTACAGAACAAGCAAATTTATACTAATCCAAAAATACTAACTGCAAAAAAAGCTCCCCTTCCTAAAGTAAAACTGAGATTGGGTGTACACAGGTTTATTTATTTATGCAATGTTAAAGTGTAGAAAAGGCCTGAATACACACTTTAATGTCCCTATCATCTCTGAAAATGAGACTTCAGGGGTACTTCAAGAAATTCACTTAAAAAAAATAATCTGCACAAAAATGGAAAAAGAAGAAAAAATAATTGTTGGTACTGGAAGCTTCACTTCCACAAGTAGCTTTTTACAAGACAGACATGTCAATATACCTGGGGCTGCCTATCTGACCTGTCAGAAAAAAAAGATTTTTGTGATGCCATCACCCTTCCCCTTTAGCAGCCAGTATCTAGTTAGTAAATACTAGCGAGTTCACATTTGCATTTTGGCTTTGTGATTAAAGTAACAAAGTGTTTTAAAACTCTTCTACTCCTGTGTGTAACTAAACCAGCACAATTAAAATTATAGGCACTGCTCAGGGAAGACATTCATGAATACCTGGACTGCTGAGGTCAATAGATTTTGATCAGAAACGATGATGATACATATTACCTGCAGAATTCAAAACCTGCCCTAGTTTTGAACTTTTTAATAAGATTATGTAGTCAGCTTAGTAAACTGCTTGAAGATATTAGAAAACAATACAATGTTTAAATACGTTCTTTGATTGTATTCTTAATTTAAAACCATGTTGTTTTGGAAGTCTACTGTTTTACCTGAATTTTAGTCCCAGATTGTTAACCTTGTAATGAATTAAAATATGCATTTTTAAAAAACTTAATAAATCCTTATCTGCTGGTATTAACAGCAACTAGTCAAACTTTGTGGGTTTTGTTGAGTTGCTTCCAAGGCAAATTCACTAGATATTTCTGTTGAAGATAGCTATGCAAATCAGGAATATCTCCAATGAAGCCCATTAAAAATACATCAATGGAATACTGGTGCGAAAAAAAGATTCAAACTTATTGATTTCCTCTGGAATTTGCATGAATGAAGAAAGAATAAAGAAATCAAAAATTTTATTTTTTGCCTTGGATTTTCTTTCAGAAACCTTAACTCCCAAGAAATGTGGCTGAAATAATTTCCAGTGAAAAATTAAACAGGTTATTGAACTGATTAAAATGAAAATGAGAGTAACTAGAGAGGAAAGTTGGGGAAAAACACTGGGAATATTTGCAATAAACATTAGTCTTTGCCAAACACTAGTGCTTGCATGTATGATCATACTTTTAACTGGTAAAAATGGTGCATTATCAGAGACTGGAAGCAGAGTTGTGCTCTGAGAGAGCATGGTCCCTGCACCTAACTGAGATAGGGACCTAATGGGAGAAGGGAAGGGAAGGGAAGGGAAGGGAAGGGAAGGGAAGGGAAGGGAAGGGAAGGGAAGGGAAGGGAAGGGAAGGGAAGGGAAGGGAAGGGAAGGGAAGGGAAGGGAAGGGAAGGGAAGGGAAGGGAAGGGAAGGGAAGGGAAGGGAAGGGAAGGGAAGGGAAGGGAAGGGAAGGGAAGGGAAGGGAAGGGAAGGGAAGGGAAGGGAAGGGAAGGGAAGGGAAGGGAAGGGAAGGGAAGGGAAGGGAAGGGAAGGGAAGGGAAGGGAAGGGAAGGGAAGGGAAGGGAAGGGAAGGGAAGGGAAGGGAAGGGAAGGGAAGGGAAGGGAAGGGAAGGGAAGGGAAGGGAAGGGAAGGGAAGGGAAGGGAAGGGAAGGGAAGGGAAGGGAAGGGAAGGGAAGGGAAGGGAAGGGAAGGGAAGGGAAGGGAAGGGAAGGGAAGAGGAAGAGAAGAGAAGAGAAGAGAAGAGAAGAGAAGAGAAGAGAAGAGAAGAGAAGAGAAGAGAAGAGAAGAGAAGAGAAGAGAAGAGAAGAGAAGAGAAGAGAAGAGAAGAGAAGAGAAGAGAAGAGAAGAGAAGAGAAGAGAAGAGAAGAGAAGAGAAGAGAAGAGAAGAGAAGAGAAGAGAAGAGAAGAGAAGAGAAGAGAAGAGAAGAGAAGAGAAGAGAAGAGAAGAGAGAAGTTTATCAGAGGAAGAACTGTTAGACACTGTCCATAATAACATGAAAAGCCATATTTAGGAGAAATTAAAGCAAAGCAAATGCAGGATTAATACTTGAAAGAAAACTCAGAACAGCCTTGTGGCACAGAAACTCTGTGACATTTTCTGTCCCAAGGTTCATTTTCATAATGTTCTGCCTCTCCTTGCTGGAACAGGCTGTGGATTGGAAATGATTGAAAACAACGGCAGTCAGTGAGTCACACCTAGAGTCCTGAAGGTATTTCATCGTCTAATTCTTAGTGAAATGAGTGAAAGTTAAATTCTAAAAGTAACTTTAAATCTGGGGCCTTGGCCCCTGTCCAGGTTGGTTTAGCTCAGTGTGGGTCTGTTAGCTTCCAAATTGTGGCCATTTTGAACAATTGCTATTGTTGCATATTTTTTCCTTACTGTGTCAATATTTATTCTAGCTTATGGCCCTTTTTATAACCATGCTCTGGTAGACACAGGCTTTGTTTAATGCCTTCTCTAGTCCCAACATGCTTTTCTTTCCATTTCTTTGAATGGACGCTGCAAGGATGGTTCCACCAGGTATTATCTTTCTTGGAGAAAAATATGACCTAGTCTGTTTGCCATGTAAGTGCTGAGCAGAAATTATATATGGGCCATTTAATAATACCATTATTTTCTTGACTATCTGTGTTCTGTGGATTTTTCAGCTGTTTGGTGTTAAACGATACTCTCCTTTTCCTTTTTTTTTTTTGGGGGGGGGGGGGTTTCCAGTTGTTTCATCTTTGGAAAAAATATTAACAATCCTTAAACTTGCAGTAGGTCCTATTTAAAAGCATTTGGAAGTAACTGCCTGTCAATTGTTCACTGAAAAAGGAAAAAGTGACCCTAGAAGAAGAATTTATTAAGAGGGTGAATAAATAATTTCTCCCTCTTATTGTCATGTCATTTTCTTTACCATTTGGCATTCACTGCACTTGGAAAGTCCTCCAAGTCTTTGTGTTCCTGAGCTTTGAGATTTCAGAAAACAGTCCCCTGGCCCCCAATCCCTGCCAAGATTGCTACTTTCATACTCCTTTTCCTGTGGATTACAAAACAGGATATTATTATAAAAACAAACAGAATTGCTGTTCACTGTTGCTAATCTTGAAGAGAACCATAGGGGAATGAAAGCTCTGCAGCTCTTCCTTTTTTAAGTGGCTGAGGCCAGGGATGACTCCTGTTCTGCTGCTGTCAGGCAAAGATCAAACACTTTTCATTGCTGAGTACCGAAGGTCACAGTAGATAACTCTGCAGTTTTCTGTCCTTCCTTTGAAATTTTAGTCATTGAGAGATGAATTTAAGATTTTTTGAAAGTTTTTTAAAGTCTTTAAATTTCCCAGTATGTTTCATGGTAAAGATGGGATCACTTATAAACCAAAGGCAGCTTATAATAGAAAGCTAACTGAAGATATTTCTCTGTATATTGTTGCAGGCTGTTTCGGCACTGGGCAGAAGGGTTGCTGTTGTTTTCTTGCCTTTTTCCTGTGGGTGATGTAGAAGGTGTTAAAAGACATGTATTTGGCCCATGTGCAGCTGTGAACCAGGAATATCTTATCTGCATAATTTAGGATAAGGAAAATATGATGCCACAAAGCAGAAGTCATGTGTTGGTTGTGGAGCTCAGGAACAGGAGTCCAAGGTGGTATCTGTGGAAGAGACAGATCTGAGAACAAGTCACCTATTTTTTTTCCCCCAAGTTATTTAGTCTCTTCCCCACAGTATCTGATCCCATTAGGAAAGGATATTTTCTCCACAGCTCTCTCGCAGGATTCAGAAGTGTGAACCATACTTTTGACAGAGGGAAAGTGAGATAGATGCAGTTTTGCTGTAGATCTTGCAGGAAGAGTCTGGCTGAGCTGGGAGTAGAGGTTGGGATTTTTGCTTTATTAGCTCTAACATGTGGCTCCAAATTTAACTCTTCTTTTGGCCATCCTGTCCTGGGGCATGAGGAGGATGTGCTAAACTATTAATTTAGTACAAAGACCTCAATCATGCTCCTTAGGCTTCCACCATACGCCAAAGCAGATTCTTTAGCTTTGGTGAGGCCCCATTCACCATGTGGCCATGCCATGAAGTCAGCAAGGGTGCTCTTGAGGGCAACATCAGGTCAGAACCCAAACAACATCGTGGACTATGAGGCTTCTTGACCAGCCTGTTTCTAAATCTGAATTGGCCCCATTTTCCATTTCCATCCAGTAATAAACAGCCAGCTCACACTGATTTCTGTTCCAAGATGAGCTCCAGAGAGCTTCACTGACCTGCTCTAGGCAGTCCCCTGGAGCCATGTGAGATGTTCTGGGGCGTCCCCAGAGGGCACAAGTCTACTACCAACCCTGTTCCAGGCACGAGGAGCTCAAGGATTGTCTTTGGCCTGAAAGGAGCAAAGCATACACCTGCATTCCTCCATGGCGGCACTCCCTTCATTGAAAAGCTGGATAGCAAACTGGGCTTGGAAAAAACAAACAAACCAAAAACGAAGCACTGAGAGCTCTGGGGTGTGTGTTCTTGGGAGAGTCACTCAGGGTGTGGGTAATGAGCAAGTGGGTGCTTGAGGGCTTTCAGGAATGGGATCAGCTCTCTGATAACACTACCCTGATTCCCAGGCTCAGGGAAGAGATGCACTCTGGTGGATGTTTAAATGGCAGATGTGCTTAAAAGCTGGATCGTTCAATGGGTTTATTGATGGTCAGAACTGCTTTGCTCTCAAAATATGTGATATATGGTGGCTTGTGGGCTGGGTCTGCAAATCAGTTTGCCAGGCTTTGAAAAGGTACATGCTTTATTTATTAACCTCTGAGCTCCTTTGGACATTGGGCAAGAACAGTAATAGAAAATGAGGAAACTTTCCTGACGTTATTTTGTCATCTCCAAAAGAGACAATAAAACCCTAATGAAAGTAAAACTCAAAGATAGGTTTCTAATTAATGTAGAATGTGTTGGACAAATCAATATCCCAACTTCTAATATTTTTTCTTCTGTGAGCAAAAAAGGAGTTTCAGATTGTCTCTTCATCATCTTTAGCAGGCATTGAAATGGCCACACTGATAAAACCAGAAAAATTATGGAAATTAAGCCTTGGAAAACAGATGAAAATCGAGTGTTACTTGGCAACAAAACTTACCTGGGAAAAGTAGGGAGCTCAAATGAGACAAATAAATATAAGTCTAGGACCAGGTCAAATTGAGACTCCTATTAAATGTGTTATGTCACTAAAACCATATCTGAGAATTGAGGTTACGGGGAGAAAAAAAGCAATTTGTGTTGGTAGAATATATTATTTTACATTATTGACAAACAGCTAGAAATTTGGCATGATATTGATATTTTATAGTGCTTTAAGATCACAGTAGTATTTTAGCCAAAAGTGCTTGAAACTGCTGCTAGAATTTTTCATCAGCTTAACATACCATAGACACTGTTAAAATGTCATTCTAAGCCCATTTTCTGACTTTTCCCTATAAAGGGATTAACTTGTCTTTAGAATGTTAAAAATGCTTAAATTACTTGATATTAGATAAGAAGGTTTAGCTCAGGCTCAGGAAAAGTTGGAGAATTTATTAGGAAAATAAGTATGTTGTCTTTCGCTCAGTGGGTGTAGGTCAGGCACTGCACAGGATCCTGCTGATGCAGGGTAATTGGGGTGAGGGTCATTTGCAGTCCACTTGCCAGGTACCTGACATTACAACCAGGTGAAAACTGGTTCAAATGCCAGAGCAGAGAGCCCTAGTACAAATGCAAGTCCCACTATCTTGTTGGGCTGGAGTCCAGGTGAAGGGGACACATGACAGTCATGTGAATGACATGAAATTGCCATTTTCTTTTTGTGTCTCCGTGACTGAGTCTGATGTTAGTTGATACATGACCCAAACTGGTGGGTAGGCCAATCTGCATTTCAATTTTGAGAGCTCTGGGACCAGCGGCTAATTCCAAGGATCTTGGTGTGATACCCTGAGCACTCTGTACACACAGTACCTTGTTCCTTTTTCCACCAAGTCATGTTGTTTCATGGCTGTCCTTCACCCTTGAATGCCATTGTCTTCCTAAATATAAATTTGGTTTGATTTTTTTTCCTTTGAGACACAACTGAGGAAGTCTTTAATCATCCACTACTTGTCTCCTGGCAGAAAGCTGCCCTTGGAATTAGACTGGTGAACAATGCCAGCCTGATTTTGCCTTTCCTCATTTAGCTGCATCGTTGGTTTGGACCATCTTCTGGGATGAGAGGCACATCGTGGCTGCAGCTGATCTCCTGTCTCCAATTGTTCTTCAGGTGTGTTGTATTTCCCAGCTCTGTTCAGGCTTAACAGGGAGCCAAGGAAGCAAGCAGCCATGCAATTACTGCATCCAATTTCAGACCTCCATTTGCTATCATCCCAACAGGGCAGGGCCATCTGTGTCTGTCTGTTGCAGAAAAGGCTCTGTACTATCTGTCTGCAACAGGCTTTTAAGAAGGACAAACTGAGTGAGACTCACCCTACATTTACCCAGTACATCCAAGGCAGAGGAGCTGCAGGCTTCTCACCATCAGTACAATGGGCAGACAGTTTTTTTCGCTCTTTTGAACTCTGGCCATTTTTTTTTCTTAGTTAGGATTTCTTAGGATTAGCAGTCAACAGGTTTGCAAATGTGGCATTTGGCTCACCCCTGCTGGGTTGCATAGCATGCCCACCAGCCCTAAGTGTAAGGAGCATTTTTGTACCCCTGATCTAACCAGCTGCCAGGTTGGCACAAATTATTTATGGGCCTCAGCCCTGCATCCCAATTTTGTGACAGAGGAGAAATGTCATCTCTCCAGCTTCTTTCCCCTTGCTCTCCCCAGCTCATCTGAAGCAGATGAGCTCTGTGCTAGTGCTGAGACCAAAGATCACAAATGACTAAGCATGAGGTCTTGCATACTTTCCAGCTCCTTCAGAAAACAGGAATAAATGGCTCTTACCAAGGAAATTCTTGCTGTCAAAGGCAAGAACAGTCTCTTAGCTGAAGTCTGCAGTTTGCACATTGCACACCAGCAAGGGTTTAGGTGTGACCAGGTAATTACTCCTTAAACTCAAGGCCTTAGCTGTGCCCAGAAGCAATCAGTCCTGTGTGTTATTTACCACTTCCTCCTTGACTGCCCTTTCATTTCAAGCTCGCTTTGCAACAGCCTGATTGATTTATCCAGTTCATGCCATTCTCTCAACGTAGGCCCTGGATTAAAAATAAACCCTGTAAATTGCTGCTACATATTTACTGACCATTGTGCTGCATGGCACCTCCTGCTTGCTCAGAAAAAAATGCTTCCTCCTCCTCTGTGTTATTTAACTGGAAAAGACAGATAACTTCCTGCACTGTAATATAAATGGTAGAGTTGCTTATTAAGCTGGACCTTGGTTAGCAACACCAACCTGGCAAGAATGAATCAGTAGGTGAATGCAGCACTGCAAAACCCTGAGGATTCTCCCACCCTGAAAGAGCCATTAAAAACATAACAGAGAAAGGAAGGGTATGCCAAGTTTAAGATTAACTGCAGTTATGACTGTGAAAATCGTACTGGGAACACTCCTACGGGCAGGCTTCAGTCTGAAAAGAGGGCATTATCTCCACTTGGCACCAACGTGCATGTCCAAGCGATAATTCTCTGCAGGGCTCACGTCAACAGAGAGAGCACAGTGCCTTGCTGCAAAAGGGCAAACGATCCTTAAAAAGCAGAAAAGATGCCTCAGAAGTGAACAGCATGAATCAAAAAAGTCAATGGTACCTATGGAAAGGATGTGACAAAAGACCCTCTTAAGGCAAGTGAAGAGAACAAGTTTTAAGGAAGGGAACAAATTCTGAGAAATGAAAAAAATAAGGGTTAAAGTGACAGTTCCACCAGGGCTTGTTCTGTGAAAAACAGGATCTTGTGTGTGACTCATCTTGCCCGTCCTATGGCATTTCTCACACACCCATATAGATAACCAGACTCTCAAAAGTGCTTAGAGACAATTTTCAAGTGCAAAACATGTGAAGATCTCAAAAGACCTCAATTTCTGACATTCTTTAGAGGCCAGATACCTCCTGCAAGGCTGGGGCAGGGCTGAATTTTTCCATCTTTTTGGTGAGATTTGAGCTAGTGGTTGATGCCAGGAGGAGGGGGAGCAGGGGTGGCAGAAGGCCCAGCTCCAAGAGAGATAACAATCAGTTGGAAGTACATTTTAAAAGATACCATCAACCTTTTTCTTAGAAACATCTTGTTGCCTTTTTTTTACTCAGGAGAATATAGACCCAAGGAAACAAAGTCTTCTGGTTTCAGTTGTTTAAATAATCAAGGCCCATGACTGAATGAAATAGCAGAACAAGGAGGATGATAGCGAAATGCACCCGTGCAACAGCTCTCAGGCATGGGAGGTGAGCTGAGGGCAGCAGCCACCCTCTGACAGCCTGGTTGGCTCCTCTGGGAAAAGCCCTGCAGCCTTCTTCTCTTGCACCTTTCTTCTCTTCCAGCTTTCTTCTTTTCAGATTTTTCCCTGATAGACAGGTGTGACCCCACTCTGGGGGCAGGCTAAAGGAAGGAGCTCAGCACCCAAAATTTCTCCCTCTTTAACTCAGAAAGAGCCCACTGAGTCAATTTGCTGCCTAAATCCAAGTTATTTTTCTGGTGGCTCCACCTTAAAGTACCACCCAGCACAGCCAAGAATGGGAGAGATTCAGCTAGTGTCAGACAATTTTCAGATAGTATAACATTAATCTTCTTTTTATCAACACATGCCCACATTTCTGGTCTCAAACACAGCTCAGCCTGGGAAAAGGGGTTGTGCACATGTCCCAGGGATTTTTGGCGGCTGTAGAAGCTCCTTAGAGACCAGAAGTACCATTTAGCCTAGAAATAGTTTTGCTGGACTCTGAGCATTGCTGGACTAAATGTCCCTCAGCAAATTTGCACCATAACTTTCAAAAGACAAAAAAACATATCCTAAACTTGGAAGAGAGTTGTTTTATGCGTTCTCAGAACAAGACAGTTTGACAAAACTCAAGGGAAGTTTTCCACAGCTAATGCAAAACATAAGTAAATGTATGCCTGTTAACAAAGAATGAAAAAGCCACACAGAGGGGCACATCTATTTATACCCAGTAAAATTCTATAAACAATTGATATCTGTATTGATACCTGATTTTTGTTTTTCTCTTTCTGGGAGTCACATATCAAAGGTAGGTAAACAACAAATGGCAATAGAATAACTGCTCTGTTAATGTGAAAGCAAAATGGTTAACTATGTTACTGGATATTTTTGAGAACCCAGATTTCATTAAAGAAACATTCAAAGGCAAAATAAAGCATCAGTCATCAAATGTTTGTGGATAAATGTACCAGCTTATTGCACTGGGCAATGAACTGGGGTTTTGGGGAGAAAAATTTGCAAGTGAGTAATGGCTTCTTTAACACTAATGTGGCTTAATTCTGAATTAAATCCTTGTCCTGCAAACAGAGGCTGTCATAGAGATCAGTATTACTTCATCTCTTCTTTTTCCCTTCATTTAATGTCATTACAGAAAGCCTGGTACTCCAGAAACATTTGCTGCTACCCAGTATGTATGTATTAACAATAACCACTTTATTCTCCTTTGAAAGAATGGCCAGTATGCCTAGAAAGTACATTGAAATATAAATTAGAGAAATTCCAAAATAACCCATTGGAACTAACAAAAGAGCAGTACAGTTAAAATAGCTTAAAACTGAAGGCTTGATTTTGGAAATGGCTGAAATCTCAGAGAGAAAATGTTTTAGATTTTAATGATGATTTGGATGTATATAAAAATTGTTTTGGTTTTTTTTTTCTGTGGACTCAAAAAGAAAGAAAAAAACCCTTACATTTAAAAGTAGACTGCATTAATTGTATTGTGGGCCATGACAACCAAAGTGATTTGAATATGAACAGGACTGCTGAAGTTGTGATGGTTCAGTTTCCTCCACAGTGTGTCTTGGTCTCAGGATTTTATGTATTTTGTTGTAATTCCAGGGAAAAGGTAGCACTTGCTCAGCTGGGTGCTGAACAGACCTACATGGACAGTTATCTCCCACCTCAGGCACTTGGGAAGACAAACTGGCTAAGATTGCACCCAAATTCTGTGGCACTTGGTTCCCTCCCCGGGCTCAGTGTCACTGGCTCCAATGGTGGCTTTAGGACATCACAAATAACAACACTGAGCACCATTTTCTGAACTCTGCAGGGTTTAGGGCACTGAAAGGCCTGTACCAAAGCAAACTGCTTTTTAACATTGCTCAATGGCTTTTTATAAACAGCTGAGAGTGTATCCTGGCTATTTTGCCTGTGAATTTCCTGGTTTTGTTATAGGAAAAGTGCTGGTGATAGATAACTTTTATGCATCTGACAGTGAGTATTTTTAATTTTTCCTCTGTCACTGGTTTAAAGATTTCTTGTCAACAAGTGACCTTGCCTTCTGGAGAGTATTAGAGAGTATTCTCTGAGCAATGCTGAGAGAGAAAGGACATGGATTGTAAAATTAGGATGAGAAAGGCTGCTGCATATATCCTTCCCTGGTAGGAATCAGCAATTATTTGTGGCCAAGGGATCTACAGGATTCAGTATAGGAAAAATAAACATCCAGAGAGCTTGGATTTGCAGGATGAGTTGAAGGACCACTTTAAAATAGATTGGAACAAGTTGCT
Organism: Poecile atricapillus; assembly: GCF_030490865.1. NCBI lineage: Eukaryota > Metazoa > Chordata > Aves > Passeriformes > Paridae > Poecile > Poecile atricapillus. The sequence continues at coordinate 69,314,920 of NC_081252.1, forward strand.
TGAACTGATTGTGCTGTGAAAAGGGAGCTTGGACAAGACAACCCCGTGAGGTCCCTTCCAATCTCAGCTGTGCTGGTCTGCATATATCAATGCAACCAACTACCATTAACCTCAACTTCACAGCAGTCACACAGGGAAGTAGAAATATTTTTAAATAACTAAGCAAGTCCATTTTCATCTTTTTACCTGAAAACCCTAAATATTAGTTTTTTCAGTCCTAGTGTTTACGCTGCTCCTCTCAATCTACTACTGAAAAAAAAATGGAGAAAAATAAAAAAAAAGTAGAGAAAGAGTAAGCTATAAGAATATCAAGGTTTCCAGGTTTTGTTAGGAAATTCTGGTGATTCAAATCTTTCACAATTTTAATAAAATAGTGTGTTTCAAGTAAAACTTTGAGGTTTTCCTCCAATGAAAAATGGCTTAAATTATCAGAACCATCTCTAGGAAGCAGACAATATTTTGCTGTATTATCAGCAATGAGAGAACACTCCGTGTTCCCTGACTCAAGGATTTCTTTGAATACTCAGAATAATTAAGTTTGGAAAAGGTCTTCAAGTCAAGGGCTTCATGAGCAGAGCCTATGTGGACTTCATCCCTAGTGAAGTGCTGATAATCTCCATCCACTCAAAGACCTCTTCCTTTTTCTTCCCCAGGTACAGTGCTCACAACTCTGTTACTGAAGATAACCTCGCCTACCCTCAGTATAACACTTTGGCCTTTCAGCAGAAAACTCAAATGAGATGTTCCCTACCTGCTGTTCCAAATGCCAAAAGAATCCACCTTACTTTTTCCATGAGAAATTAGAAATTACCTCATGAGGGAGGTTATAATCCACTGCCAAGTGGGAGAGTCAGGATTAACCAGAGTAACCTGATTGATCTCTGTGTGAGGTTTTCTGAATGAAGCTCTGGTTGTTTTCCACCGCAACCAGCTGCACAGCAAGGTAACTTGTGGGGTGCTCTGAGGGAAAACTTAGTGTAAAGACCACTCTGCTCAGGACTGTGTCCTCCCAAATTAGATCCACACTGGCATGATGAAGGAAGGACAATTGATCAGTAAAACAAACACCAAGGATACACTGACACAATTCCCAGTCTTTGGCCCCAGCTGAAAGATGAGACCAAGAGCAATGCACTCCTGCTTGTGTGAGTGAGTCACAGTCCAGTGCTGTTAAAAATATTGCCTATTTTGTCTACCTGAAAAGGATAATTTATTGCTCCCCAAAATCCTGTGACATGAGACAGAGTAGCCGTGGGGACCTGTGAGCATCATTTGTTCACACAAATGTTCTGGATGTTCTGGACACACAAAAATTTCCCTCCTTCCCCAGAATTAGATATCTGCTCTCAGTTCTGGTTGTAAACTATTGTGTAGTGTGTCTGTGTTTTGATTATCATGAAAATTATACCCTGGAGCTATCTGCACTGTGGTTCTCTGTGTGTCTCACTAAAGAGGTGAATGAAATCATCTCTGGCAGTCCAGTTTGTACAGCGGCTGTCTAGGCAGTGCATAAACAGGATCCTTTTTATTTACGTCAGTTGCATAAAACCAAAATTCTTTCCAAGGATTTGCATGTTCACAGGCCTAATCATGTTAGCACAGCACACATTTGCAAATTTACTCTCTGTCAATTGCTGGAATCTGGAAATCTCTCTGATTGCTGTTGGAGGCATCAGCAGTGCCAGAGGCAGTGGAGGGAGCAGGTAGGGGTGCAGCAGCTGAGGGTGTGAGCAGAGGATGCACCCATCCATGCCAGCAATGGAAATGCCAGCTGAATAGCAAATGATCTATTGTTCCTGGTTAAGTAAATAACACCAGCTTCCTATCCCTCTGGAAGCTGTATGTGTAAACCAAAGCTTCATTCACCCCAGCTCCTACTCCTTAATTGTTGTATGTCCATGTTCAGACTTGCACAAAATGTGTAAATCAAGGAATAATAAAGAGGGACATATTTCCAGAAAGACTGAGCTTTCATTGAAGCAGACTAGGACTCAAAATTCTCCATGGATTCAGATGTCTCCTGTTTCAAAATTACAGGCAGTTTCCAAACAAAGGCATATTTACTGAAGTCTACTGAAGCCTAACCATGCTTTCACTACACACAAGCTGAGGTCCTTATCTGGTGTTTTCCTAAATGTCCTCCCAGACACATTCTTCTCCCCTGGATCGAGCAGAGCTTTTCTTCTGTGCCTGCTGATTTACATGGAGGTAACTTCCCTGGCTGCTAACCTTACACAACCTGCAGAAGTAATTTAATATTTGAATGCTGACGACCCACCTAGAATTCCTGTCACACCCCGGGGAAACCGTGCACATTCCCCCACAATTCATTAAGAAGCAATCACAGAGCTGCTCTCGTTATTGGAGAACAGCGGTGTTGGGCTCAGGGCAAGGCAGGGAAGGAGGGAGGAACAGCACCAGTGTGAGATCTCACACTGTGCCTGATCACACCTGAGCCAAGCCATGGTCTCCAGCCAGAGAGTGACCACAGAGCCAGCTCTGCACCAAACATGCGCCTCCACATGCATTGCTAAAGGAAAGGTTCAGCTCCTTGGGGCTTCAGTCTTTAAGTGCCAAATAAAAACTAATACAGGCCAATAAACTTTTAAAAAACAGTGTTTCTATAAGCCCCTTTGCTGTAGGTTTTTACATTTGCTCTCCTTTCTATGCTTTTGTATGGATTTTAGGTTGCACTGGGGACAATGTCTAAAATATATTTAGTCTTTTAAGGAGAGATTGTGTTGGATAAGACAGGGACAGACAACCCAGTTTTATGTAAGTGTGTTTTTTTTCACCCTCTATCACAGTTAATTCGTTGTTTAACATGAGGCTTTAATTCAGTTGTCTTCATCAACGAGCTACTTTGTGTCCATATGGCTAATAAGTGTTATTCTGCATTCCAATTAATGGGAAAATAGAAAGTATTTTAACAGTGCAGCTGATCTAACAAAAAACACATCTGAGGAGGATTAACATTTCAAAGGAACTATTTGCTCAAGTGAGCTGTCATTATTATGATCTAAAGAGGGGGGAGTTGAAGAAGAAACCTTGAGTAACACTTTCATTATGGTAGCTTAGATACTGGAAATTAAATAGACCCGACTGAATTATAAAAAATCCTTGTACTTGAGCCTGGAGATAATTAAAACAGTTTTACCATGTGTCAATAGTAACAAATGAAAACTGGTAGAGATGAAGGATAATACAGTACTGTAAATACTTTCTGGCAAACAAAAATATTGCTCCCCTTAACTCTTGCCTGTAAAATAATATGATTTACCAGAAAACAAAAAGGACAGGCTGAACTGTATCAGTATGTTTTTATGGAAGACATATGGCTCATTCTCACTTCTCAAAAATGTGTGGCCCTGGTAGCAGGCAATTGTTTTACTACATAATACTAGGACAACTTTAATTTAGATTAAAAACATGACAGATTTCCAATGCAAGACAGGCAAGTTTGTGTTTTTTAAATCTCCATTTCTCCAATTTTTAAAACCTTGTTCTATTTACAGCTGTTCTTTCACTCTCCCCATCTGATGGGGAGGGGAAGCAAGCACCTGCTTGCACGGTCAAAGCCAGCATTGCTTCTCCCAAGCCAGCTGGCCACCGTGCCATGCCGGGTATGTACTCCTTCCTCTCCAGAGATCAAATGCATCAAGCAGTGTGAGGATGCTCTCTGCCAACCCAGGATCCACTGCCTGGCTTTCTGCAATTCCACAGCTGTGGAATCTGGCTACAAAATGCCCTCTCTGCTTAAGAATTCATCAACTTTTCTCAAAGGAGTGGGAAGAGTAAATCACAGTGTTGAGGCCCAGGGTATCCAGCATTAAGTCAGTTTATTCAGACTAAACTTTCTAAGCTGGAATCTTATGATGGGGAAGGATGTCAGGGTTGAAATGTCTGATTATTTCAGTTACTGAAGTTCTTGTGGCCTTTCACTGTGTGCTTGAAAAGTCTATGTAACATTAGGATGTTTATGGTGACCATGTCCCTTCCAGCAAAATATACATTAAGGGGGACACTTCTTTGTCAGATCTTGCACATTCTCTTTAGGCTCCCTCCACTCTACGGAGTTCCTGATGCTGATATATGGATGGTCTTTGAGGGACATCACACCATAAAGTGAACAACAGCCCATGAGCACAGGGCTGATGCAGTCTCATGAGTGGCACCAATTGGCCTCGAGCTCCTCGATGGGCTATTTGACAAACATCTGTCAGGACTGAACACATTTCTGAACTCCCCAGGAGTGACACTATTGATTGGTAAAGCCCATTTGCACTACAGGAGCAGAGGAACCAAATGGAGACACTGCTGATGTGGGTGGATACGTTCATACTACAGACCTGGATGTCCCAGCATGGGAAGGGCTCTGCCCTTGGCTGAAGGGCAGTCAGCTCTCTGAGGCTGCTACACACCATCTCCTGGTATACAAAAGAAATTGCACACTCCCTGCAGTTACATTAATTGTGGGTCTCTGCTAATAGATTCTAAGAAACCACACCTTTGTCTCTGTCCCTGGAGGGACACTTCTGTAGGGACATGTCTGAGAGACCTGCCACCAACACCAGCTTATGGACTAGAGCCCTTCCAACCCCAGTGACAACTATGTCCAAGATATGTTTTCTTGTTGGAGGTGATGGATGTCAGAGGGTAATATGCATTACTAGATCTGTGTGTGTGTCCTCCCCAAAGCAGTGGCCCACCGATGACCCTCTAACCTCCTTTCAGATGGAAATTCTGATGCATGCCCAGAGCTGTCATAATGTGGGGGCCTTGCTCTAGAGGGCAGCCCTCCAGCTGTTCTATTTTTCCACTTTTGTAGAGAAGCAGAGATGTGTGTGCCAGCACATGCAGTTGCAGCCTCAGAAAGATCAAAGTCACTGGGTCCAGTACTATGAAACCTGTGTCCGACTGCAGGGAGGCTGGATCTCTGCCAACAGGTCAAGCCCAACTGTAGTTACTGACACATATTGACTTTTTTTTTCACAAGAACTTTAGGAATTGAAAGGTTTTGACTGATCACATTAACACTTAAAGAGTTTTGTCAAATGTGTTTGTCAAAAGAGCACGGTTTCTCTAAGTTCTGAGAAATGTGGTTGCTGGAGTGAACTAAACTTACAGGCACAGAAATGAAACTCCTGATTCTACACATGAAATTCAACAGTTGGGTTGCAGACTCAGTTTCAAGTCCTCTGGTTTTCTGTATATGTGGTTGTATCTTGAATATGAGCCATCATTCTTCAGAAACTTAAATGAACATAGATATTTAAATGCATTTTTAAATGGCAATGCACATTGAATATCTGACAATAACTCCTGGAGGAACTCCAAACTCAGGTCACTTTCTGCGTGAGCACTGCCAGAACAGTGTCTCCCTGTCATCTTCTGTTTATATCCCTTCTTCCATGCCACCAGAAGCTCCTGTGAGTGGGTTGTGCCTTTGTGTTCCATGGCAAAGCCTGGAGTACTGAGATCCTTGTCTGTAACCACGTTCCCATAGCCTGTAACAATAACTGCAGCCTTGAGAACCCCAACCGCAAATAGGAATTATAATGTTTATTAATCTCCTTTCCTCCACAGGGCTGAACTGTTTTCAGAATGTTGTTTATCACTATTATTTATTATGTGAGCTCCCTCTTGTGTCTTATTTTGCACCTGTGTAATCCAGTTGGCTGTGGGCCTTTTCTTTCAGGTGAAAAATCTAATTTTAAAGTTTTTACTAAGCAATTACTTCTTGTAATTTATTTTTTCCCTTTCAAGACACCCTTGTTGTGATTGATTCAAGTGATTAAAAACAAAATGAAAAATAAAAACCCAAACAAATAAAATCTGCAACATTTAACAAGAAGTATGTTTTTGGCATGTAGTGCTGGTTTTCATGCAGGTGCAACTGAGGGCAATGACAGAGATTGAATTCCATTCAGAGAAGGCTCGATATGGAAGGCAGTTTCACCTCTGATCCAGAAAACACACAGGGTATTTATGTTGCTGAGCTATACCGAGCAAAGTTACCCCATTAACATTTTCAGTGTCAGGCATGTGAGCACAAGTGCCCATCCACAGGGAAACACTGGCAGGGCCAGGCCCCTCCAGATCGTGTTGCTCACCCAGACTCCCAAGGGTGAATTTTTAAATGGTGGGAAAAAAGAGAAACCTTGGCAGCACCTAAAGTTTACATATACCTATTGCTCTTTGGAATGACTAACTTTACCCCAAAAATGACTCACACAGGCAGTGTCTTTGATCTGATTGCATTCGTTATTATTATTATTAACGATAATAACAGCACTGCAGCTGTGCCTCAAGGCCCCAGCTGAGATCAAGGCCCTGTTTTGATAGGCACTGAACACACTGAGAAGACAAACCTTGCCCTTAGGAGCTTACACCTGATCTGAAGAAGACACACAAAATGCAGGGAGAAGGAAGTGGTGTTATCTTTATTTTGCCTCAAGACAGAGAGGTTAAGTGACTTGCCTGAGGTCAGGCAGGTATTTGGAGGCAGAGGCAGCACAGAGCTGTGCTCAAAGCTCCCAGGAGCTGGGGACCAAGTGGGACACGCTTGTCCTCCTTTCAAAAACGCCTTGGCTCATTCCCAGCAAGGGGGACTGCAAGCTGGCAGCAGGGCAGTGCAGGATTCCAAGGAAAGGGTTCCAAGCAGGGAGTGGCCAGCGCTGGCTGGAGGTGGGGGTGAGCCCCTGGCCACATGGCTGCCTGCACAGCAGGTCCATGAACTCCGTGCAGCCATACAACGAACCAAACTTCCCCTGTGCCCATGGACTGGAGCCATAGCCTGCTGCCAGCCCAGGGAAATGAGCCTACAGCAAACCCCACACTTCTCTGCCTGTTTGCCCCAAAATCAGTTTGGGGGATATCTCGGTGTTAGCTCAAAGGCCTGTACCCCAGGGTGGAACTGGGAATAACTGCTAACACCTCATGCTTCACCTCCCAGACGTCTTCTCTTTTGCAAGACCAGAGTTAAGTCTTGTGATTCCATTTGGAGAAGCTGGAGAGTGGCAGCAGAGGTGAAACTGTTCTTGATTATCATCAGTGCTCTTGGCCAGATCTAAAAAAAAAAAAAAAGCCTGAAATTAGACCCCTCTTGCTACATTTTGGCACCTAAATACATGACCTGCTTTTGCAAGAGTGCTGACAGTTGTTGGTATGGCAACTGTGATTACTGGAAATTTCCAGGGGCTTGGCTTTTTGGAAAGCTGGCCAGTTATTTGGGTGCCAACATCCAGGTTTAGAAGCCTACATTTAGAACTTAGACACCTTTTTTTTTTTTTCTTTGCTTCCAATCACAACTGCTTATTTATGAAAAATAGATCATGAGTTTAGACACATGTAGGACACAAGAGGTAAATATGGGACATTACAGCATCCAACAGCTATGAGGGGCCAGGGGTAAAACATGCTACAAAGAGCCATCTGATTTAGCAATGAAAGAAAAAAGATGTAAATGCAAAAGCTATCTGGAGTACACTCAGAAGGGGTTATATTTCTAAAAGCACCTGAACTCTGAATGTCCTTTAACATCCTGCTAGGGCAGCAGTTTTCTGTCAGTGACAGTTGAGGGTACCTCAGCTGGGGGCTGTCCAGTCTGTTGAGTTTACATGTCTGTATAATCTTTTTTTTTGAGATTTTTTGGTTCCTGCTGAACCTTGTGGCTATGAGTGCCACAGCTCCATATGTACTGTGTGCACAATAGGAAGTTTGAATATTGAGCACAGACAATAAGCTTCAGAATTTACCAGAGCACTCAGACTACGAGTCTATCTATTAGGTGATACACCATGGGACTGCTTCTAATATATTTAGTATCTATGTTCTTTGCAAGTGAAATGCTGACAAACTTCTATATATTCTGCTATATTAAACTTTTTTTTTACCTGATGCTGAAATTAAATTAATTTTTTAAAAGTAATTTCTTGGCTACTCCCTTTGATTAGTTTTCCTTCTGCTTCTGTTTAGAAATATGGGAACTAATTTAGCATTCACACCAATATAACTACAGTCTGGGTAGTTATACATCCATTTAATTTCATCCATTATATCCTTTCACTATGGTCAGAATTGTATTGTTTGGTTTTATCCTTCTAATTAGTTCACTTGAATTCATTTAATTTTGCTTATGTATGGCCCATCTCTGTTGCCGTCTTTGTAATGGGTTTTACTTAGGCAAAAATCCAAACCAAAGATGTTCACATACACATGGGTACAATGTCTATAAACTAATGTACCATATGTGTATGTGCAAACATGAATGTACACACATGAAATAAATATGTAAAATTGAATATGTATCTGCAGGCATAAATGGAAAAAAAAACCACTTAAAAAAATTACTGATAAAAGTGCTTTTACTCACCTCAAAAAATCTATATCCAAACTTCTTTTGCTATCTTTGGAAAGAGGGACATGTCAACACACTCTAATAACTTGGGGGCTTTATCCTCCCCAAGGACCTCTCTTCTCTGCTGGAAATTCTTATCTCCTGAGGAACCCTGAGGAAAGAGTTTTGGTATTTTATACTGACTTTTTGACAGTTGCTCACTGGCAGCAAATGTGAGGCTGACTCTGAGGGTGTATTTGCCAGTCCCTTTTCCATGGTCTGATTTGTCATTCTTGGTCTGTCACAAGAGTCTGGGGGCTGTGAGCAGTGGGGATTTGTTTTCATTTCCTAGACATGTCAGTAGAACAAACAAACCCAGAACCATCCTCAGCAGGCTATGAAATATCTGGTGCCAAACGAGTTCACCTATTTGCTTGGCTGTCCTGTTGGACATCAAATCAAAGACTTGGTTTTCTCCAACTCCCAAATTCTGACACTTCCTAAATTTAAAGAGAAAGTTAAATGGCAATTCCAGCCTGGAACTGGCTGACAGGAGTCTACCCGGCTCCAGGAATTAATCCAGAGGAAATGGATACTTCTGAGATTGCCTTTATTTTCTCCCAAAATACCCAGAAACTAATATATATTCTGGTCAGCTCCATTCCAACAGGCTGGAAAATACTGCCCAAAAATGAAGAAACTGAGAGCAGGGATTAGCCCACATATATTTGTTGTTCTGCACAAAGTGTCTTTTCATCCCGGTTGAGAATCCTTTTCCAGACTATTTCTCTTACGCCAGTCATGTGGCTCTTGTGGCAAAAGGCACAGCTCTGAGTTAAATTGATACTACAAGGAGTAATTAAGTTAATGTGGTGCAGCAAAGGAGCGTGCAGTTCTGCACTCCCTGATCACAGGATCACAGAATTGCAGGATGGTTTAGGTTGAAAGGGACCTTGAAGATCGTCTCCTTCCAACTCCTTGCCATGGGCAGGGGTATTGAACACTTCCAGGGATGAGGCACCCACAGCTTCTCTGCAAAACCTGTTCCAGTTCCTCACCTCCCCACCCTTGCTCAGAGCTGCCACCCTGGATCTGCCACTAGACCCCCAGGAGAATTTAATTTCTATATAACTGGGATTTTTTTCACTCATAATGACTGAAACCATTACAGTCGGGACACAGAATTAAGCACAGAATATCTGTTTTGCTTTTAGTGTTCCTTTTTATAAAGGTAGTTTTATTCAGGCCTATCCAAATATCACCTGACCAAAGACCCTACATGTCCTACCCTCAAATTAAATCAAAATATACTAAAAAAGTTTAAAAGGAAGTTGAGCTAACCAAATGGTATCCACAGATGTAGTAAACATCAAGCCAGTGTTCATTTCCTTGCAAAAATTCACCAAGAAGGAAATCCTTAAATATTTGTATGTGGAAACAAAAAATGGAGAAATACAGAATGTTGCCTTTACTGTATAACTTTTCCCTGCTTACTGTTTATTTCCTTACTTCTTTTTTTACCTCTGCTTCTATTCTAAAAGATGAAAATCAGCAGACCTGATTTCTTCTTTCAACTGACTATTTAAAGCCAAATCTCTGGTGCCTTTGAAGAATGACTTCGTGAAGAGGCCACCTTGTATTCACACTGCTCATGAGCTGCTCCAGCTCTTGGACCTCAGGGAATTGTGGTGTCACATTTGCTTCACACAGTGTCCAAGGAGAGAGAAAGTCACAGCAGCCCTGCACTTGAGAGGGCTCTGGTTCTGCTCCTCGCTTGCTGTGGGAACGGAGCTGGGGAGCTGCAGCTGCTTTCTCTCATCTCTGTGGCTCATAAAGAGAGTGGCCTGTGCAAGGGCACATGTTTGTGTCTGTGCAAGGGCACAGAGAGACGTGCCAGGGACCTCTTTTTCTGAGAGGCCACGTCGCTAAACTTCCCCGCATAGAAATTCATCAGTGCAAATAAAGGCTTGGTGATGAGCAAGCCTAATTTCTCACACTGGTAGTGTGTGTTTAAAGTAAAGTCTGCCCATATTTAAGACCCTTTTAGTTTTGGGTATCATCTTAGTATCCTTTCTTCAGGTCTACAAATGCCTACTGAAGTTGTATAGTTTAAATTTTCCCCTGACTGCCAATGCTTACTGCTAAGGAAGTTAAAGGAGGTAGATACAGAAAGTAAAAGCATTTTTTGGTGTAGAACTGTTTTATCTCAGTAGTATATAGGTATCACAGGTTGAAGCAGAGATTAGAACAATCTAAACAGGACTGAGTTTTATGGTTGGGTTTTTTTTTAATAAAAAACATAGCTGAGTATGTGAAGATTTTCCCATTTCCAACGAGGACTGACTCTCTTTTGTAAAAGACATGAGGTATTTTGTCAGCTGAAAGCTATGGGGCTTCCATCATATAGTCAGGATTTTTTCTCTCCTGTGTGCAAGGCCAGAGCAGGCAGCTGAAATAAGCCTGGCTTCCAGTTCAGGCTATGGAAAGTGTCTGATACACAATGGAAATACATGCTCTTAATTACTCTCGTTACGAAAAATCTCACAATATAATTTGTATCTGTGTCCAATATCTACCTATTGTAAGTGCAACCCATCTATGCCTTACTTGTGGAAAAGACCTACATTTGTTTATTCTTCCTATTTCTGGGTCTGCTATAAGGTGAGGAGGAAAATATTTTATTTGTTTGCTCTATTCATCTTCTGTATTAAAAAGAAACAAAACTATGTAACTAAATATTTTGTCCTTTAAAAACTTGCCTTTTTCCTCTTAGAAATTCCCTTCTTTTTCTATCCCCCTGTCTTCTCTCTGTCTGCTGACAGTGCATAGTTATAAGGCTATGCATTATAATGTGTGTGAATATAATATTTGTGTGTGGAACAGCACAAATACAATGGGGGACCATAAGCGTGGTACAACTTCTCATTTCAAACATCCCTGCTAATTCTCTGTGGCTTGAAACCAGCAATGAAAGCAGACTCACATGCAAAGGAAGGTCTGCCTAGTACTTACAGGACAGAGGTCCAAAAAGCTAAATCCCTCCAGGCATGTAAAAACAGTCTTATCAAAGGGGCTGTTCATAGGCACTCACACAGTGCAAGGACAACTTGGGTTTTTCCGTGATTAATGATAAGTTTGGAGGAATGCAAGCCACACTATACTCAGGGATTAGCTGTTTATCAAGCAAAATATATTGGGAACTGGGCCAGCTGGGACTGCTGAGCTACACAACCTTCATTTATTAGGTGCTCCTTTACTCTCCTATTTCATGAGCAAAGGGTATGTGTATGTGAACCCTAGCAAAGCCCTTTAAAGAATAACTGTGCACAGAAAGTCTACTTTGCCTTGAATGTCGTCTCTTCTGTCTTCTGCAGCACTTGAGGTCAAGATTTTATGAAGACATAATGTCTCCTCTTATTTTTGCCGCCAGCATAAACTGGGCTTCATAAAGTGAACCGGTGCATTGTAACTGATATGCTTTCACTTACAGCCATTTACACTGCTACTATTGCTTATTTCCTATGCTATCCAGCTTTCTAGAGGTTATGCAAATCAGAAATGTGGGATTATTTGTGTCAACAGTGGCTGTTTTATTAGAAAGCCTGTCTTTGAAAAGGTGGTTTATGTGCAGATTGCGTGTAAAGTCCTGGGCATTTCAGGCACACGTGCTGAATTCCTACCAGGTATTAAAACTTTGGGGTCACACTTGTGGCCACACTAGGAATGCTGAGTTCAATGGGGCTGTCCTGACCTGCACAGAAATTGAAGCTGGATCATCTATAAGAAGAGAAATAGGTGATGATAAATGCTTTATCATTAAACAAAATTTTCAGTTGAGTTAGGAGTAAATGTCATTTAATTCCCAATATCCAGGTAAATATACAGGAGTTACCATGGGGAACTGTTCATCTCAGACTGTATCACCACGCTGGCTAACATCAGGCATGGAGTGCTTAGTAACCTTGTCTTTCTAGCAGTCCACAGAGAGGATTGTATTTTGAAACTTGAGGGCTCTGTCTCTAGCTCTGAATTTTCATTCTAGGACATTCACACTAAAGATTCAGTGAAAATCATTTATCAAATGAAGATGTTGCTAGACAGACTTAATGCCAAGAAAAACACATAAATCTTCATACCACTGCAAATCAGGTAAAACTAGCCAAGAGGAGTTCTTGGTAGAAAAATTAAGCCCCGTGACCTTTTTGATGGCTAACAAATAACTCAGTGGTCTCTCTGCTGAACTTACACATAACAGGGACACCTGTGATGGCGGTTTCTGTGGTTGGGACACCTGTCTGCTAGAAATTGGGTCAGGGTGTGATGACTCAGTTCTCAAAAGCTGCCAAGCAGCTGTCAGATGGTGGGAGTTTTTATTGTCTCCCAGCCTTGCTGTGTGTGCTGACTTGGCAATATAGAGTTGTGAATCCCTACCAGCTTCTCCAACCTCTCCCTGTACCCTGGGTCCTCCTTTATTTTGACCACTAGAAAGCCAAATGTGGCTATTTTTCTAATCAGTGTCCACTTTTAATATGCTTTGTGTGTTGGGGGGGGGGGGGGGGGGCATGTGAAAAATTCTTGGCTTGAAAACTAAGCACACTCTCTGCTCTGATGCAAATCAGGCAGAGCTCTGAACAATTTTTTGGGAGGAGGAGTTAATGCTATTTTATCCAAAGAAATCAGGGATCCCTGGTCATAGACTAGCATCCTCAAGAATGCATCATATTCTGCACAGCACTTGGAGACTTTAAAGAAACTCCAAAATAGGATCTCAGAATAAGAACTCAAGTTTGGCCATCTGGAATACAAATCTCCGTTCCAAAGGAGACATGTAGATGCAGCTCACCCAGAGGTGTTCAAAATGGGCAGCAGTCTGCAGTAGTCTCTCTCTTTTGATTAAAGAGAGACTGTAATCAGGGTTCATTTTTAGCTGGCTAAAGATAAGTGAAGACAGTCCAGCCTCAGTGTGACCAGCTTATGATCCTACATAGAAAACAAGTAGCATTGGGAAGAAAGGGTGATAGAAGAGCTTCCCACAGAAGAACGTCAACTGATGCTAGAAGAATAATATTTTTATTTTCTAGACCATTATTTCCCTTTTTCCAAGACAGTGCCCTGCTGTCTTCCAGCAGTCAAGAAAATGCAACCCCATCATTGCAGTACTGAATATGCAATATTTGTAATACAGAGTAGAAAAGGTGTAGAAGGTAAATCATTTGTCTGCAGCTGCAAAATGCATCAGTATTAGAACCAAGTTAATTATTTAGGGGTTGCTGGTACCTATTGCTCTTTCAGAGAAGGTAATACTTTATTAATGGTTATACCTGCTGTATTTAATGAAATAAATCTTCATGTAAGAAGCTACAACTCTTACCATTTTAATTCCTTCACTGTGCAGCTTTAAGATGTGAGTGGGCTTGAAGGAAAAAAAGGGGGTGACCTCATTTAGATTTAATTAATTTTCTCTGAGGCTTGCTTGGTAAAATGCTTCTTTTCTAAGGTAAGGCAACTATGACATCAGAGAAACAATGAGATGAAGCCCAAGAGTTTGAAATCATCTATGCTGGGGCCAGACTTCCACTTGTGTTGGCTGTGCATTAAACCTGTTTCATATATTACAGCAATAACCATTTCAGGGCCAAAAGCTGCTCAGTACACCAGGGTTCCTTGTTCTCCTATTTCAACTAATTCTTCTGGAGAGGAAGAGACTCTTGTTTACATCAGTGAGCAGGTCAGGATCTGCCTTTTCTCTGTCCTGCACACTGTGTACCTTTTGTAAGTGAAGCTGAATGAGTGATAAGGCTCAGCATGTCATGTTTTTCAAAAATTTCATCTCTCTGAGTCACCTGATTGTAAGATACTCAGCTATTATTTTAAAAAGAAAATGTTTCTAGATGTCTTCATCAAAGAGAAGAATTTGAAAGTGTTGTCAAAAGTGCCCTGGAAACAGAAAGTAATGATGGAAACCCAAAATTTATTTATTTTCTTATTTAGCAGACTACCAAAAATTTCAAGATTTCAGAATCTGATTTAGGACTTCTGAATGCTTGGTATTTACCACTAACTTGTATGAACACTGGTGAGGCAGTCCTGTTTCAGACAAATTTTATATATCTGTGGGTTCTGCTTCAAGCGAGAGGTTTCCAAGTTCACATTTATTTTCGCAGAAGCAGCCAAGAGAGGTTAGTGCTTGCAGGTTTTATAAACTCTACAGGCTTGCATGGAGCCAATTCTCCAGCCTTCCAACATACAAAGAAAACTTTGTGTCACAAAATCCATGAGCTGATACAAAAGCCTCTATGTCCCAAAGAGCTGTAAAACCACTGATCAAAATCTGTGCCCAAATCAAAAGAACACAAAGGTGAAAGAAAGTGAAAGAACACGAAATTGAGGAAGATACATTTGTAGCTAAAATGTCCAGTTGGATTGTTTTCACAAATGTCAAGTCTCCTGGGAACTTGCCTTTGATTAAGGACTGATGAAGTATATTTCTTGGCTGCAGTACTCTTGTACCATGGAATTTAACAGGAAAATAACTCATATCTGTAGTATCAGTCACAAACAAATGCCGCAGACTTCATCTTCTCTTTCATGATTGTAAACCCCCACGTATACTTTTTCCACAAAGAAAATCCTTTTTCATTCATGCCTCTGCACAATGATGTTCTTCAGGTGGGCTCTAACTCATCTACAGGAGGCATGGCTTGGTTGCTGGCTTTGTAAATGTTGGCTGTCCTATGATGTAAATTTGTTCTTCTCCCCATGCTGCACATAGACAAAACCACTGGCTTTCCTTTCTCAGTCCATGTTACCACTGCTGTGGCCAACCCTGAACTCTGATTTTCTATGAAACTTTCGAAGCCACCCACAAAAACCTGCAAATATACTAGCCTGGTTCTCACTCCACAGATCCTATTTTTGGATAGTGTTGATTGTGGTTGATGCTTAGAGCACATCTTCCCAGCTGAGATTGGACATTTGAATCCAAAGAGAGCTGAACACCCCCTGTGTGATCTCAGTGCAGCTTGATGTCCTCAGCCAAGTTTGTTTCTTCTTGTGCAGCATTCATGACACTCAGGATCTGCCAGGGAGAACTGAGGGTGATTCAAAAGCAGAAAGAAGGGGCCAGAACATCACACATCTCTGTTAATAAATGCAACAGTCTGGCAAGTACAGTCAACAGAGCCCATAAAGCAAATAGCAATTGAAACACTGTGCAAACATTTTCCCTCAGGCCTTCAATGATTCAATCACTTTAGCTCATTAATAGTAATTACTGCTGTAGGCATGGGAGCAAAAATTGGCTTATATGAATGTTTTGGTAGGCAGCAAGGAATAAAAGTTGGTAACTGTCTTGGTGACATCCAGACAAGCAAGTGACCTTTGAAAGGAATATTTTCTAGAAAGAGGTAAAAAGACGTTGGCAATAAACTGATTTTTCACGTCTCCATGATAGGTGGAGAAGCTGACAGCTTGAAATGACATTCCCAATAAAGATCATCTCCCACCTGTGGCTGGTTCAAGGATTGCATGAAAGAATATTCATAAAATAAATGCACCCTGTGTACTCTTGTAGACACAAGAAGCTCAGATTAATTCAGAGTAAGTTTAGAGTTACTTGTCTCTCAGACACCAAAACTCAACCCCCCTCACCTGCCAGCTGAGCTCATCTCCACCTTCCTCCTGGCTTTTATTAACACTGCTAGCATGGAGGCATTCACTTGATATTTAAATTGACAGCTCAATTATCTTTTCAAATTTAGTGATATGACAAGCCAGGGGTTTTAGCCCATTACAATATTTCTAAGTGACAAAATTATTTTATCTCTCCTTGACAGTATTATTGACCTGTAATCAGCAGATGAATGGGAGAAACAGAGGTCATCTCAAAAGTAAAAAGCCAGTTAGAAAACTGTTTGGCCAATTATGTCAGTCATCTTGACTTAATCTTACAGCAGAACAAGGAGAGATTTGTTGCTATGAACCTTGGCCCAACAAACCCTACATGGAAATCTTTCCACTCATTTGAATGAGGGTGTCTCATGCCTATGACTTCTTGCAGTGAGGTCAGTGGGCCCCAGGGGTTGATGTAGGATGAAAAATAGTGAGGGGTCAAGGTTTGTAAAGCAAATCAATTTTCTTAAAGAGAAGATTCTTCTCAGAATCAAGAACCCTGTGGCTATGTTATAGGTCAATTTTCATGAGGTTACAGCTGCCACCAAGCATCTGGGCTAGAAAGCTTTTCTGACTGTTAAATCTCCTCATCAAGTTGGTCTATGTTTTTCTTTGAGAATATGTTTGCTTTAAAAAATACTCGGCATTTTTTTAATTAAACATAAATGGTTATCACACATGCTTCATTTCTAAAGCTGTCTCATTGACACAGGAACATATAAGCCCATCTGTGGGCTGCTTAATCATTTTAGCAACATTTGTTTTTCAGTGTGTCTATTTAGTTGGGCTTTTAAGCTTCATGAGGAGTAAAACATGCAGTAAATCAGAAAACAAAAATATGTTTAATATCAATAATGAGAAGTTTTTTGCCAACAGTTTGAAGTGGCTTTAAATCAGAATCTTCTAGATAATAGGTCTTCAAATATACTATCAAAACCTTAGCAGAATAGATTGTTACCTCTTATTTGGCATTAAGTATAAGCTTTCACTGAGCCCATTGTCTAGCTGCAGATGAGATAAGCTTTGATTTCCCTTAGACTGACCAAAGATTTTTGGGTTATTCACCCAAAAGTCTGTACTCAAAGCTGGACAATCCCTCTGTTTTTCAGCTGGATGAGGATAGTCATGGACTGAGTTTTTCTAGGATGGTCATCCTTTGATGGTCATGCAAGGCCACCAGTGAAGCAAACCCTCATGAGTCCTTTGGGATGCTGCTGCTGCAAGTCCCTGCCAGATGAGCTGAGCCAGACACAGCAGTAGCTGGGAGGAGCTGGAGGCAGAAACACATATCAGAAAACAAAACTAAAGTGCCAGTATTACTCACAGAATCACAGAACTATTTGGGTTGGAAGGAACCACTGGAGATACCTGGTCCAACTCTCTGCTAAAACAGGTTCATTCAGAGCAGGTTGTACAGGGTTGTGTCCAAGTGGGTTTTGAATATTTTCAGAGATGGAGACTCCTCAATCTCTCTGGGCAGCAACTGCTCAGTGCTCACTGAGCTCACTGTGAGTGACTACCCTCACAGTAAAGAGGTTTTTCCTGAAATTCAGATAGAACTTCCTGTGTTTCATTTGTGCCCATTCCTTGTCACTGGGATTTACTCAGACGGGTCTAGCCCTGACCTCTTGACATTTACCCTTAAGATATTTGTATACATTGAAAAGGTCCCTCTTATAGAAATGGCAAAGAGAAATTCTCTGTTTGCAATAAATGTTGGAAGGTGAAGCCCCATGTTGTTATCCAAGATAAAATATTCTAAATATAAGCCAAGGTTTTTCCTATGGAGACTGGTGATGCCTTGTAAAAAGGATCACTTACAATAATTATTGTTATCTTGCATACTACCAAGAATTTGTATAAAAAGATAATGAATAAAATCCCAAGAATGCCCCAAAGAGACAGTCATACAAAATTAAGGGAATGGTAATAAAAGCAGAAACAAAACCACTAGAACCCTGGGACATCTTTACTCTTATATATAAATTTCACAATTAGCTTTGACCTAGCTTTGACCTAAATACTTAAATTTTAGAAAGAAAAAACATTATTCTCTCTGGATTTTGAACCATTTCTGTATTTTTGAAGCTGAAGTTTTCCTTATGTTGAATATAGTATGAAGGACAAATTACCAGAAATCATGCTAAAACCAAGGAAGAAATCCACATAACTTCCGTAGGAATGCCTGAGAATTAAACATTTCTTGGACAGGCACAGAAAACTGTAACACACCAATATAAACCTGATGTCATAACAAGAAACATTGTTTCAAAGTAATTCCTCTAGAAAAAATAATAATACTAGGCATGTATTTTGGTAATCTTTTTACCCTATTTTTTCTTTATAGAATTTAACTTGGAATAGCAATACTGGAGATGCAGAAATACAAACACTTCATTTAGACATACTGCAAACATGTTCAAACATGTCTGCTTGCTACAGCCTATTAAACTTTATTATGCACCTTATTAAAAATTCTTTGGGCAGCAACACTTGTTCAAACAAGGTGCACCAAGGCTATGGATACGCACTTGGGCTGAGCGACATTGCAATAAATGGAGCTGAAATTCTTTTCTCATCTCTGTTCTGGGTAAATCACCCAGGCCAGCCTTCTGCTTGATGGGCACCTGGAGCACAGGGCACATCCAGAGGGCATCTGGGACACTCATGCCATGACATTTTGCTCTATATGTTTCTGAGTGCTTTGTGTTTGGTGGAGTTAAATAAGAAATTGAATGTGGGGCAAGAGTTTGCAGCTAAAGGTGGTTTTGAGCCTCGAGTTCCACCTCAGAAATAACTGCTCCATGTTATCCAGAATGACATTAAACCTCAAATTTCCCATTTCACTGATCCTAGGTTACTCAAAATTGGTTAGTCTCAAGAAAACCCTCAACAAGCTGTTGTTTGCCAGTAATTCAAGGGCATGTAGTGATAGGACAAGGGGGAAAGGCTTCAAACTGAAAGAGGGTAGATTTGGATGGAATAGTAGGAAGAAATTCTGTACTGTGAGGGTGGTGAGGCCCTGGCACAGATTTCCTAGAGAAGCTGTGGTTTTCCCATCCCTGGAAGTGTTCAAGGCCAGGTTGGATGGGGCTTGGAGAAACCTTGTCTATTGGAAGGTGTCCCTCCCATGGCAGGGGGTTGGGCTGGTCAAGTTTTAACTAACTTCCAACCCAACCAATTCTATGATTCTTTGATTCAGAAAGAGTAATTGAAGTTTCATGTTCACAGCATTACCTGAAACAAAGCAAGTTTGACAGTTCAGTGCATCTCCCTGCTCTAATTAACTGTGGGACAGGGAATGCTCAGCTTTGGATAAGGCTTCTTGTCAATAAGTTTGACCAGTCTGAAGAAATCAATCTTGCCAAAGTCATAAGAATAGGCACAGGATTTTCCTCACCAGAAGGGACTTCAATGGAATTGTTCAGAAGAAATGAAGTCTATAAGAAAAACGAAAAAACTTTTTTGAGACAAGAATGTTTTCTTTCTCTCAAGGCTACTCTTGCCAAAAAGCCATGGATATAGAATGATGCCTTATATGTAGAGAAATTAGGAAAAGAATAACTCAGGAAACAGGTGACCGGCTCCAGTCTAATTCATGCCCTCTAGAAACTTGAGTTCAGATCAAAGGTAGCAAGTTGAAATGTTTTGCTTTTCTATTGCATATTACTCAACCACCACATAATCTGGTGTAATTAACAGATTAGGATCAAGTGAGGTCTGAACTTCATATAGGTGGAAAGATAGAAAGTGTAAGAAATTTGCATCATCTGGAAGGTTCAGAAAAACATCTGACCTGAGTCTTCTGGTCCTTTGAATTTTATTTGCTGCTGGGTGTTAAGATAATGGAGCAATCTGACATGAGATCAGGAGCCAGAGTTTACCAATTTATGGTGACACATGGCAATTCTTCCTTGGTCTCACAAAGCTTTATTCATGTAGGGTTTTAAAAATTATTTTTACCACACTGACAAACTGCATTTTTTCCACATAAAAAAATGTAGATCACTGCTCCAGTAAAAAAAATTAACAACAGCTGAAAATGGAATAGCCAAGTCCAAACATATTAAACAAGAGCAGTTAATGAATAAGTGGCATGAAGAATTTCCTGCTACGTGACATTAGCTTTTAGGGATCAGGACTTCTAGAAATAAGAAAAAAAAAAGAAAAGAAAAGTTAACTTAGGCAGAAGGGAACACCACATGTCTTTGTATCACACAGTAGAAAAACTGGGAAAACTGAGCAGCATGAACAAGTTTGAGAACAGCTGTCAGTGGTGTTCCCATCCCACTGTGCTGTTGTGTGAGAAAGGAATTGCTATGCTCAGCACAATGCTGACAGGGGTAGTGCTTTGGGCTCTGGATTCAGTTCTGCAGATGCTTTAGGAAGGGAAGGCTGCAGTTTCCTGCAAGCTGCAGGCTGCTCACCACGAGAGCAGCCTCTCTGCAGACCTCCCTGCAGACCCTGGCACCAGGGCTGGGTGGCTGTGACTCCCCTGGGGAAGGCAGGTGGGAGCTGGAAAATGAAAAGGCTCTCTCCAGCCTTCTTGGGATCTTGGCCAGCAGCCATGTAGATGGTACCAAACTGGACATGATGTAAGGCAACACCACCTCGTGCTGGCAGAGAGCTGCCTCCACCCATCTTAGTTTTGATCAGATTTTACCCTGCCGGTGAGTCTTTGGAATAGAGGTATCTGGGCTATGTGTTTTCCCCTCTCTATTTGTGGTAACAGTCCAGGACATCCATTATTTCCTTCAGTGAGCAGGAACTGGTTAATGTTCTCATCAAATTATAGCATTCAACAACTAAGCATAAATGTCATTCAAGTCCTCTGAGAATGGACCAAGAACAACAGAAAGACTCATGAAATCTAGCAGCTCTTTCATAAGAGCCATAATCACTTCCTGAAGCAAAATCTGTTTATCAAGGATGGGTCTGTAGGATGCCTTTTATAAGAACAATTCCCTGTCATTTCCTCATACAGTTATTTTCCCTTGCAGGTGCTGTAGCATTTTTGAAACAATACAGGGATTCTGATAGCAAATCATGCAACAGGCGTTGGACATGCGACATTGGCACCCAGCTGACCTTGGTTTGTGAGTGAGTGTGTATGGAGGAGAGGAGAGGAGCTGCTGCAGAAGTTTTGCTTGGAAAGTACAGTTGGCAGTAGGCCAAGAAAATACAAGGTGGTGTCTGAAAGATTTGATCATTGAAATGTAGAACAGCCAACTTTAAA
Organism: Poecile atricapillus; assembly: GCF_030490865.1. Taxonomy (NCBI): domain Eukaryota; kingdom Metazoa; phylum Chordata; class Aves; order Passeriformes; family Paridae; genus Poecile; species Poecile atricapillus. Next base: position 69,336,165 of record NC_081252.1, read on the forward strand.
GCGCTACAGAGAGTGATCAGGCATGCAGAATCCTGCACTGATTTACTTCAGTTTCCCTCCCTTTTATAGGATGTTTCAGAGGGAGCTACAGAGCCAAAGGTCACTATTTTTGAGACACTCTTATGTTTCCATGACTGCAAGAATATGACAATCACATTGTGTATCCTTTGACTTTAGAAATATCCCCAGACACTGAACAAGCAATCAACCTGCCTTTTTATACTTTGGAGAAGGCTTGTTTTTCCTTCTTGAAAAAAGTCATGACCTGTCATTAGTTTCTTCCCCTGAAACACATCACATTGCTGACAGTAAAATGATGTTTTCATTCTAAGAATTCTACAGGGGAAGTAAAAGGGAGCAGTCGTTTTCTCAAGGAAATAACCTAACAAGACTGTCGTGATTACAACAATTGGCTGGACATATCAGAAAAATAACAGCTATGGTTAATCCAAAATAAAAAATTATAAGAAAGGAAATGTCAATTGCCTATTTTAGAATCAGTTTATGTAGAGAAATGTTTTGGAGAGCTTTCCTTCAGTCACCAAGTAAAATCTTTGTGTGTGGTTGATGAAGAAAAATATTTTTATAGTTCCCAGTAAAATATGTGATAAATTCATATCAAAGATTTGTGTGTTACTTATGAAGATGATAAAATCAACAACACAAACATTTTTTTACTGCAAAAATAACATCACATCACATAGAAGATATATAACATCACTTAACATTGCCTTAAATTCGACCCCAAAGCCAATCAAGCTCCTGAAGTATGAAAATCCTGTAGATACCAGATAAGTCCCCTTGATACTAACATATAGTAAAAGAAAAATGCTTCCTTTGAGTAGAGTTGGAAAACCTGAAAGAGGAACTTTGTTTAATTTGCAGAAGTTGCAAATTAGCTATGCAATGCTGGTTCTGAATATACAAACCAAAATTTTATAGCTCACTTCAGAAATATTTAAGGGACATATTCACAAAGTTACTTGGACCAAGAACTAAGAATGAGCCAGAAAAATTCCAAAGGGGGCAAAGTGAATTAGCTCAATGAATGTCCCCTGTGCTACAGTGATCTGAAGTTTTGGATCACTGTATCTACTGTTTTATTATACAGGTCATGTGTCAACAAAGTTTATAGGAAAAGATCTAATTGTTCAGGTAAATTCTCTGTGAAGTCTTTGAATCTTTTCTTCATGTGCAAATAGAAACTTTAATTTGCCTATTTTTTTTAATGGGAAGAATCAGGTTACTTTTATATTCAGCTCTCATTTGTCTCAAGCCATGAAAACCAAAACACACAAGGGTCCAGAAAACATCTCTGAATTTGCCATGAAAAGCCTGAAAACACTCAGAGTTTCAAAGGCTAGAGAACATTACATGGGTGACTGAACAAGCAATTTCTTTGTTTTCTTCTTGAAATTAAACATTGAGAAAATGACAGATAAGGAAAAGGACACTCTGAAATTAAGCATTGAATCCTTTCTGGAAAGCATTTTTAACCTTTAAAATATAAATACAGGTAGATTCCAATGTGAAAGGTTGTTTTAAGTAGGCATTGAATTTTCACTTGCAACATGTCGAAAACTAATGTTTGACAATTTTTTGATTGCTTTCAGGTTTTCTGAAAAGTATTGTAAGTAGAGAAAGTTCAGCATAAATTTCTAGATTTTTTCAGTTCCTCAGCTGTTTTGCCTGTAGATTTTTGCCTGGTCTCAGTGCTGTTGGATTACTCATTTGCAGGTTTTGCTCAGCAAGCAGTGCAAGCAGTGTGTAAATAAAGAGAAAGTGCCAGTCCTTGTCAGTAAGTGAGCAAAAGTTACAGGATTTTCTTCTTCAGAAAGCCAGTGTTTCTGAGATAACTGAAAACCAAAATTAAGCAAACACTATTCTGCACTCTCTAAGATCCACCTAAGTGCCCTAATGGCTTTCAAGAAGAGACAAAAGCTTACAGAGATGGAGACTCAAAACAGCATCACAGCTAGAGATTTAGGTTTGAGAATATAGGTCTCAGCAGTAAGACCAGCCACACGGCTGCTAAATTATTTAGAAACTATTTTCCTTTGCCCAAATTGTCCAGAGGAATAGCAGCCCAAGAAGCAAGCATTCAAACATGTAACACTAATTGAGACGTCAGGTATTGATAATATCATGGTTTTTTGTCTTTCTCCTAACTTCTGTGTCTTAAGCCCAAATATTAGTGTTAGTAAAAGGTTGTATGAGCATAAGGAATTTACAACCATTTAAGATGTCCTAAGGGTCCTGTCTGACCTCCAGGGGCCCTCTTAAATGCTTTTACCAAGAGTCATGGGTCAGCCTTAAACTGTGGTCTTGGGTGCACTTGGAGATTTCAGATGGCACAAGACATAATAAACATAGATTAAGCAACTGGGTTGAGCCCACAGTGTCTGTGGCATGGATCAAACCAGAGTATATTTTCACATGGTTTCCCTGCACTGAAATACTCTTGAATAATGAATCTGGGAGTCCAGTTTTGTATGTATATTTTTGACCAGGTTTATATGAAACCCTTGCACACTGTGGGACAGTTACTTGCTTGAGTATTCCTCATGATGACATGTGTTGATAAAGGCTTGAAAATTAGGAGAGGAGTTGTGTTTATTTTCCAGCCTCTGGAGAAAAAAATGAGGGAGGCAAAGGCTCAACTCTAAATCCCTCTCTGGAGGGGCAAAGATGGATCTCCAGAAACCCTCTGGAGGGAACAAAGCAAGACCTGGGACTTTACCCCTGCAAGAAGCACACAGAAGAACACAGCCATGGAAAGCGTGTAAAGTTTCAGTGGCAACCCTTACAGTAAACAGAGCTGCTCTGATGAACACAGGTGGGGCAAAAATCCCTGTAAAACTCGAATTCAGAGCTCTTCAGAGGATACAAGCTACTCCCTCCAGTGAAGGCCACCCCCACAATACAGTTGGTGTTATGCCCACAGTGACAACATCTGAGCTGCTTATTCCCCTTGGAGCAGCTTTATTATCTTTTTCCCAACTCAAAGCCAGCCATCTTTCCCATACAATTACAAACAAGGACCTGTTGGTGAAGAGAGCTCCTGATGGACACAGCTGTTGCACTGCTGAAGGCTCCTCTATCCCCTGGCTTTACTCGTGCACAGCATTGCTCCCTTTTGTTATTTGGATGGGAAGGACATTTCAGCTCTCCCTCTGTGCAAGAGCAGCATGGAGGCCAGCAGAGCCCTCACTCATTGTCGCTGCTCTCCTGACTGGTCTTCCTCCATTTCAGATTGGTTTTTGCACAGAATTTGAGCTGTCATTGCTATATTTTTATTCCACTCCATCTCCCAGGCTGTAGCTCACAGGCAAGTTGAACCAATACAGCAGAATGACACAGGTGAGATATTATTCTGATGTTAAGTATAAAAATCTATCTCTGCACTGATTATGGAGGAAAAAACCTGCTGCCTTATAATGGCAACTGTTGATTCAATGGCTGTAGAAGTGCAGAGGGCAAAAGGTTCTTTATTCAAAGGGAAATTATGTTTTAAAACTGGCTTTATTCCAGCACTGTCGATAGATAGACTCCTTCACTCTTTCTATATAATCTGAGTTACTTACAACATTAAAGGTCTTTAGAAGCTTCTTTCTTTAGAGCTCTGTTTCTGCCCCTCATAGCCCCAGTGAATGACAACTTGAAAGAAAACCAGGAGCTTTGCTATGGATTTGGAAATGTCTCAAAGCAAATCACTGGATGCCAAAGAAGCTGCCAGGCTACTGCACCTCTCAAGCACTTATAATCAACCAACAAAGGCGCTGGAGGCAGCTCTGGGGGGGGAACCTTTTGTGGGAAATATTGACCAGCAAATTACACAGCAGACAGTGCTTTGGCACTGGGCTGTCTAAAGGTGACTCAGACGATCCATTTAGCTCAGCAAGCTGGTTTCTAATTACACCAAATGCCTGACTCCTCAGTGGGCCCAGTATCTGCTAAGCGGGTGCTCTTCACAAGTGTCATTCATTACCTCACCCTGCACCAGGAGCCATCTCTATGGGGAGAATGGTTGGCAGCATCTTTAGCCTGGATAATTTCCTCAGAGAGAGGTTTAAAAGAGAAACCTCAAAACAATTCCCTTCTACCCCAAAAAAAAAAATAAAATAAAAAAGCAAGTTTGCACAAACCCCATCAAATCAGCAAATCCCCCAGCCACCACATGCTAATATCAATAAATGCCCTGGAATGAAATGATGGCAAGCTGCTGTCTAGGGTTTAAAAGCTGAACATAGTATACTCTTCCTGGGTTTTAACTGGACTCTTGCTTTGGTGCCAGAGTAACAGCTGTAGCAGCTGCAGATGCATTTTACCACCCAGTACAGGCACCTGCCATGACCAAGGAAGTGAAAACCCACAGAGATGCAATTTTCTTTTAATCACATTAGCCTGGTTTTGGCAGCCAGCCATGCACCATGGCATTGGTGGGGTTGTGGACTCTATTGACAATCGGAGCCTGTCTGTGGGTTGCTTTTGACACTTGGCAGGTTACTTCAAAGAGGAACAGTGAAGGATCCATGTCAGAGGTTGGCATGTTTTTTATTTCACAGGTACTGTGTCAAATTCTGAGATCAGTTTTATGTACTTTTCAGACTAGCTGGGCCAGAGCAGCTGTATGTAGCACTGAAATACACAGGCTCAAGCCATGAGTCTGAGGAGTGCCTTAAAATCACTCATGTTGTTTCATTGCTATTTAACCCAAATGATGCATTTCTAGACACACCTCAGGTGTTCAGGGGATCTGAGGGAAGCTGCTCCCAAACACCCTGTACCCAATGACTTGTACAGATGAATATTTTGGAGGCTAGGCTTGCAAAGATGAGCTGTGTACTGCCTTTTCTCCTCAGGGCCAGAGCAGTCTCTAGCCTGTTACATTCATTCCTAGAGACAGGCAGCTTCATCTGACCATCCCTGGGTGCTATGAAGAAGGTGGCAAACCCTGGGTGTTTTCCTTAAGAGGAAGAAGCTGTTCTTTGCTCCCAATATTCTTTGTGGCTAAAATTACCTTTTGCTGTAACAGATGTCTTTAAGTGAGTCTGCAGATCTCTGTGCTAAGATGATCACAGTGAGGAATGACAGCTTGCATGAGGTTCCTTTTGCCAGCCTGCAGAATACACTGATATATAGGGTCTCATGATCCTAAACACTAAGCAGGCAATGCCTGTTCACTCTCCACTTAGGCTCAGGTGCTGTCACTACCTGAATTAAGGTCTGTTTTTATGTTAGGCAATCTCCTTACTGCTTTTAACCCCCTGGGCACCATCTCAGGATATGAACCATGATGCAAAGTAGGGCTTTGTATATCTATTTTATATTTTGCCCAACTATATCAGGAAAGCTGGCTCAGTGCTTGCCCTGGCACAGGAGGTGTAAGTGTTAGTGAGGAAGACCCTTGGCACCCCCCTCTGCCTTTAGAAAGCCCCTGCAGTCACAAAACAACATTTTCCTTGTTTCATCACCCAGACCTGGTCCCTGGGCCACCAACAACTGTAAGAAGCAATGCTCCTGTATGGAGGTGTTGCCATGGAGGATTTTCATGGGCACCTGAGTGATTTAATTTGCAGAGTGACAGGGCACAAGACAGATGAGGCTGAGCACACATTCTCTGTCCAGAGACCTGACAAGTCTCTGCATCCTCTAGGAGACAAGACAAGGAGCACACTGTGGCCTCACGTGTGTCAAAGCAAGAGCCATCAATCTCTCTGCCCCTATGCTATCAGAAAAGGACTGGCCCCAAAACCAGAGCAAACAGCAAGTTGTGAGTCATTCCCTCCACAGCAGGACTGTGTGGCAGGCTGGAGGCCATGCAGTGTCTTTGTAGGACACTGAAAAGCTCTGTTGTCAGAGGAGGTTGAGATCTGCGCTGTAATATCAACAATGTCTGAGCTTTGAGGGAACAAACGTGGCAAGAGAAGACACAGAAATGGCTTCTGTGACCTGTCTAATCAAATGAGTCAATTATGTGTTGAACAACAGGCCTTGTGGGTTCCTCAGCAGAGTTGTACCCACGGTTCTGTTTCTGAAGATCTTTATTCCCAGCAAGTGGAAGGAATGCACAGTGCTGTCAACAGCACTCAGGCTTGTCTGGAACACAAAATGTGGTGCTTCAAGGAGAAGTTTGTTTTAAATAACATTTTCCATGTAGAATTGTGCTCTGGATTGTTCATTAGTAATATTTATATAAAGGACATCACCATGGTATTTAAGAATTAAACATTAAAAGAACAGACTCCAAGCCTCTCAAAAACAGTAAAAGCAGGGTAAATGAAAGAAAAAAAATCTAGTAGATGACGTCAGAGTAATTGTTCCTGCTTTGAATCACTACTGGTGAGAGGAGAATAAAGCCTGAAGTAAAATTATCAGAACAAAAACAAAAGAAAAGAGCAAAAACTGCTAACAGTAAAGGAATTAAAAGGAATTGTGTGGAGCCTCACTCCATCTTGTTCAGTCCCCACTGAAATGTAGAAGACCTAAAGCTCTACAAAACAGAAACAAAGGTCATTCAGATTTGTACATATTTGAGATGTTGACCAGATCAGTGGTGACTTTGAGACAAAAGGAATGGCTGTCACTGGGTTTGAATGAAGGTGTATGTACCTCCATCAAATTCAGCACCACAGCACAGGTGGGAAAATGTAAAATGCAGCCTAGGAAGTCATGGATGAATAGACTTATTCTGACAAAAATACCGTTTTATTCCCTGTTTCAAAATAATGCTTTGACAATGCTTCCTCGGGTAGTATGTTTTCCCAGATGGAGCCTTGTAATGCTCTCATGGCACTGAAAGAATGAGAAAGGTCTATTTTATTTCATGTCTTCTTGTTTGAAACAAAACTGAATTTGTAGTCAGTGCCTGCTTTGGCCTGTAGAGGAGCAACCACCCTGGAAAGAAGAAATCTTCAAAGTCTTGGAGGGTTGTGGAAAATGGAACAACTTGCACTGTCAGCCACAAAAAACAGGGAGAGCTTCTGGGGTAGGAAATCCTCTAAGGAAGAAAAGCCAAATGCCAGAAACCCCATATAGACTTGAGTTGTTGCTTTCTTTAGATCAGCTAGAGCAGGATTGATTTTGTATTGCATGTGAAGGACCAGGGAGGAAGCCCACACAGTAATTACTGGAGATACTTTAGCTTTGCATCTTGTCTCAACCACGGCATGGAAGCTTTGGCAAAGTTATGGGTAGTAAGTATAAAGCATCAAGGACACAAGGAAATAGAGGAAAAGAAGTTTTAATGACTTCTGAGTGTATTGCTTCATACTTTTGATGACACTTTGGTGCAGTATTTTCTGCAGTCCTCTAAAGTTATCTATTTTATAGCCCTGATTTTAAGTTATTACCCACTCTACTGATAGTTCACAGCAACACCAGGCAACCTCTGAGTTACTCCTTCACAGTGTTGCATTTATCTTGCAGGTGAGGACTGAGTTTACTCAGTATTTCCCAGTCATTTTCTAAAAACTAAATATTAATTATGAATCATTCCTGAGATTGTCAGGACATGCACCTATATGGGAAAGCAGAAGGAAGGAACTCTCACCAATTTCCACCCCTGCAAAACTGTAACTTTAAGATTCGTTAGCCTGTCATCTTTTACAGTAAGTATTGCAGGAAGAAGGATGAGCTGCTGGAAAGGAGTTGTCATTAGACAGAAAGCCAGAAGTAAAATGTTGACTTTCTGGGTTCTCTTGCTGTTGTGGCATAACTTTAATCTCATCTCCCGTGCCACACTTAACCCTGTTCTCATCTATTCATCCTCTTACAGTGCCTATGGCTTCATTGCCCCAGAGCTGAAGTATTTACCATATATTTAGAGGTATCTACTATGCCTCTAAAGTAATCATTTTTCCACTCCCACTACCCATGCTTCCCACCATACCCTCTCCCAAAACTCTCAGGGAAGCAAAAAACTTATTGGGATTGTGTGAATATGAAAACCCATCTTCACCATGCAGAACATCCTCCTTTCCCCACAAGCCATCGTCTTTGGCTCTTCACAAAAGGGAAGGAAAGCTGGAAATGTCTTCTTTGATAAAGACACTTTGTTACGCTTCATCTTTGGTAATCGGAGTGAGAGAATCTGAAAATAAGAATATTCTTTTGGGGAAAGTTTAGTGGCAGACTAGGTTACGTGTCCAGGGAGTAGTGCAGTTCTCAGGGACAGAAATCTTCCAAAACACCTCATAAGAAAAAAATAATGCAGTGTACAGTTACATATACAATTCATTTGCATCTGAATGTGCAGCATTATCCTGGCATTGTCTTATCTACATACAGCTGCACATGAAGGACCATTACAGTTATGTCAAAACAAAGCAGCCCATTACAGTTCCCTCCGAACCCAGACCACGTGCCACCCGCTTCTCACTGCCACCCCTTGCTTGTCTAAAAGTAACAAGCCGCTTTCCCAGACAGCTCCTATTGATCAGCTCCTGTTGGCAATGCAAATTCCTTCCATGTGCAGTCAGGCATGGCCATGAGCCTGCAGCACAAAGAGGTGGAGCTGCTCTTTGCCTTGCACAACTGGAGAATTTCCTGCTGTTTTCCCAGTCATCCACAGGCCAGGTCTATCTGCTCCACATCAATCCAGGACATCCCATTCACTCCATGACTCGCTGCCACAGGGCTCTCCGCAGGCAGCTTCCCAGGCAGGGCCTGGATAACTTCTAGCTTTGTTTTTCTTCTTGTAAGAAGACATTTTGTTATAAAAACAGCTCTCAATTTGTATAGAAGATAATAGGAAGACTCTCAAATCATGGGAAATGTCCCTGTTATTGTTGGGTTTTTTGTTTTGTTTTTTGGTTTTGGATCTCCTGAGCATCAGCATCAAAGCTCACCACACTTGATCCTGTACAATAGAACAGAAAGTACAGCAAGCAGTGACCATAAAACATGAAATAAATTAACAGTGGACGAAAGGCAGACTCTACAAAAATTATTAAATTATGGGTAATTTCACTCTGTTTTAAAAGAAACTTCTTTTTCCCCCTAAATTCTGTTCTCACTGATGTAGATGGCAAAAATCCTTTGGGCTTCAGAGGGGATAATGTCACTACTGAGCACTTCAGAAATACTGTTACAAATATTTGATCAAGCATAGCAAAAAATCTATTATAAGGAATGGGATTTGGACCCAGATCAACCAAGTTTGAAATCAGGGTTTTAACTGTAGGGTTAAACTTTACCATTGGATAGTGAAAGTAGTTTCTCAGCTGAGACATCTGCTATGTACCTGGGGTGTTTTTCCTTTTTATTTTCTGTTTTCTTTTCCTTTTTAGATAGTTAGATAGGTACAAACCAACAAATTAGGCACTACACTACTATAAAATTATAGCATATGCTATTTTCTGAATGTATTTCCAAAGGCAAGAAACATTGTCCAGACAGCTTCAGGTTAAGGGAAAATAATATTTTTTTTCTCCTTTATACAGTCTGAAACACTCCTGCAAATGGACTGTTCCTATAGTACTGTTAAACACCAGTGTTTTCCTGAGCAAAGTTAAAGGTGCTGCTCTAGAGGATTCATGGTACTGAAGAGGTTGAATCATTTGTCACTCCCAAGTAAACATAAAGTTCAAATTTATGTTTAACAGATATGTGACCATTATCCTCACTCCACTCTTTGCTGGCAGCTGCCAAAAGAGCTCTTTGCATCCGACTGCAGCATGAGGAGCTAAAAATGCCTCTGCTTTCATGGTAGAGACCCCTTCTCTTTCCCTCACTCTCTGGCAGCAGTTCCTTCTTCGGGGAATTTACACCCAAAATCCCACACACTGCCAATACTCAGGATTTACACTGAAGTTCCCCCACAGGGTTAATAGGCCAGTTTTGGCTTTTTACTCACTAGCCATGATCTGCCTTTTGCTCTCTCTGACTGTAGCAAGAGCCATGGATGCTTCCCAATATTTTGATACAAATCATTCCAGCTAAACATGTCTCTTTTCTGCAGCAAATCCAGGTTACAGGGTGAACTTACTACTCATAAGGCATAAAAATGCAGAAAACAAAAGACTTTCACAGAGGCAATGCTGATCTTTTTGAGATCTCTCTGAACTCTACACAAAACCATCACACGGGCAGAAATACAACAGACTTAGGTGGTGTTTTGTGTTTGTTTTAGAAGGGAAATGAATGCAGCCAACTATTCTGAATGATGCTAAACTGTTCCTGCAGAGTCAGGTCTCCAGCAAGCTGGATAGATGTTCTATGGATTGTCAAAAGATACCATCTTTTCTCATGTTGAAAGACTCCAGCTGAAGGGCCTTTTGTACCTCATGAAAGCATGGCATCCTTATGCAGAGGATGTGCTGAAAATAGGGAAAATAAGCAAGGAAAAAAAAAAGAGCTGAAAAGAAAACTGCATTGCATTTTGCATCTGAGTAGTGGGAACACAGGTCTAGTGAATTGTCAAGAATACAACCTGCAAAATAAGGAAAATTTGGACCACTGCGTGCTTGCAGTCCAGGACCATAACCAAAGACTGTTGCCCACTTCTGTCTTTGTGATGACTGTGTTCCCCTCTTGTGAGCCCTGCATCAGACAAATGTAGGGGGAATTTTAGCTGCATTTCATCTTGGGGACTTGCAATTTAATTTCTAATAATTACAGAACTTACTGTTGTTTCAGGCCTGCCTGGGGAAGTCACCACTTGTGTGGAGTGGACAAGCTGTGCAAAGCCATAAATTCTTGGAAATTTTTATATTCCTCATCATTAGTCAAGATTTACATGATCCCCCTCAAGTAATCCACAGAGATTCAATGGTTTTGCGAGAGAACCAAGCATCTTCTCTGACCTCCTGTGCACTTTCACACCACTGCCCCTTGCCCAATAATGACTTTGACACTGACATATCTCCTCAGAGACTCCCCAGGCCTGGGGACAGGCAGGGACAAGCAATCCTTTACTTCCCTCACAGACTTTGGCCAGTGATAATTGCTGAAATCCTGTGGCAGTGTGAAAAGAGCAGAAAATAATAAGGATGGCAGGGTCTGTGACACAGACACATGCTAAGGAAATTCAGCCTCATCTAGGCTGATCTTGCCATGCAAGTTGGAGGGTGTCCCCTGCGTTGTGGTAACAGCTGGGCAATCTTCTTCCTCCCTTTTCTCTGAGATGCTGTTGCTTTCACAGGAGTGTCTAATTGTTGGTACCTATGGGACTCCACTATGGCTGTTTTTGTCACTGTCATTGCCATAGCCCACTGCTTGCAACTCTGAGTGCATTTGGAAAGAAGTTCTTAATACTCTGCACACACAGAGGATTTGAATTATTTTTTTTTTTCCTTTTACACACATATATCTATATAAAGAGCTGTGGATGCAGTCACCCTACATAACCTGAAGCATTTAACTGAGGAACAAAATTTAGATGTCTACTTGCTGCTGGTGCACATTATGCACAACCCCTCGTGACAAGGGTGCTGGAACCAGATGATGTGTCCCTTTTACCCCAAACCATTCTATGAATGTATAAATGCACACCTCTAGGAGAGCCTGTGGGTCTCCAGTGGGAAGATTGTCCTTTAAGCTGTCCTTTAAATTGTCCTTTAAATCTCTTCAGTGGCAGAACTGCACTCCCTGATTTAGGGACCTTCTTTATCTTTCAAAGCTTAGAGACCAGCAAACCAGCAGGAGGTCCTGACCAACTTCTAGAAAGTTACCTCCAGGTTCTTTATTTTTCTGTAAGTAACTCCCATGTCATTATTTAACAGTTGCTTTCATATTAAAAGCACTGGGGAGAAATGGAGGCGGGCAGAGGAAGAGTCCCAGTGGTCACCAGAGCGAGCTGCAGGGCTCTGGTTTGTCACCCTGAGGAGGCAGATGAGCCTGGTTTGTGGGGAGGCAGCTCCTGGTGAAGGGATGTGCAGTTCCCCCTCGCACCACCGAGTGTCAGCGGAGCTCTGGCAAAGGCTCTCACCGCAGGCACTCAGAATCCTGCTCAGGAAGGGCCCTTCAGGATTTTCCCCTCTTTGTACGGCTCAGCTGAGTGAGAGATGAAGGAATTCAGAGGGATGTGCCCGGTTGTTGTGTGCCTGCTGCTCCCAAAGCCAGCTCTGGAAAAGCTGCAGCCTTTGCTGTGTTTCTGGTGCTTCTCCAAATTACAGCCGTGCAATATTCACCTCATAGGGGTGGGAGGCAAAAGATGAGGGATTTAAACAGATTCATCTTTGATGTGAAAGGTCTAGAGGGCTTTTAGTATCTAAGCAGTTGGTAGTCGAAGTGGTCAGCTTGCCAGCTCAATTTTACAAAAGCTGTCTTCTGACAAAAGTACCCTGCTAACTTTTAACAACTTCAGCAGTAGAATATTAAGGATGAAAATAAACTAAGAGAGCTGGGAAAGAGCAGACACCCATAATGGCAGGGCAAAGTTATATCAACATTACTGCCTGTTAGTCTGGGAGGAGGATGCTACAGAAAGGGAGCAGGGAGAGAAGTTGGAATGCAAAAAAAGAAGAGGTGTCTCCTGTATCTACAGGATCTCAGACCTACAGGTACACAGAAACGTGTGTTGTGTGAGGGCAGGATGGATCAGCTGTTACTCCTGCAATTTGCACTGCTTAACACCAAATAAATCCAAGCCAAAACATTCTGTATTATAGGTGTTGTGGACTCCCCTACCTACAGACTTTTGCCCTCACAAGAGGAGGGTAATAACCTTGTTTCATGCCCTTCATTTTATGCTGTGAATTACAGAAGCTAAAGTTTTGGCCTTTAGCTGTAAAAGCAGACAGGTGCAGGGTTATGCTAACATGCTGGGGATTTTTAGGAGAACTTAGCCTAAGTGTTATTTTGTGTTGTTCTTTTTCATTCTGTGTTTAGCTAGGTTAAAATCAAGAGGATTCAAAAGCAGCTGAGATATTTCTTTCCTCAATGACAAACACTGAGGATTCAAATTATTCATTATTTTAACAGTCCTACTACATTCTTCGCTAAAAAAATCCAAGATCTTTAATTTATATTTAAATAGGAGTTATGCAAGCTAAGAATTTATTTTAAAAACCCACAAAATAATAAGATAATAATAATAACAATAACAATAAGAACAACAATATTAACAACAACAACAACAATATAATAATAATGAATTCAACCCCTCTTCCTCCCCAAATACCAACCATTAGTTTTATTTCAAATTGGGTTTTTTATTCTGAGCTAGCTACTTCTATTGGCACAGAGGAAAAAAAGTTTGTGCATCTCCATGCCTATATAGCTTCAAAAAGAGAATTCCTGAGATTGATATAAATTCTTATTTTCAGTCTTCCTCATCTATGAACAGTGCATGAGAGAGGGGACAACATCAGGGATCAAATGGACCAGAGGTTTGTGGGGAAAGTTGTAACAAGATTCAATGTCTGGGGGATTAGACAGGAAAATTTGAAGAAGACTCCCTTCTCTAAAAGTTCAAATATCTGCCCATGGGAATAACCCAAGCCTAATTTCCTTAAAATTTCAGCTGTCCACATGCTGTGAGACGTGTTTTAGCCAAGGCCATGCTAATCTTGAGTCAAAGCAGACTCTGTTGTCAGTACAGAGAATTTGATGCACTCAGTGTGGACAACATGAACTCCATTAATCCCTTTTGTTGTTAATTCAATGATGTGACATTAAAAACATAAAAAAACCAAAATAAAACAAAATTCATCAAACTCTAAACCATATTTCATATTGGACAAAACATTTTAAGCCTAATTTCTGATGAAATAAGTCTGCTTCCACTGACTTTGTGTCTCAGCAGTTTACTCAAGCTGAAGACACAGATCTTTTGTTTAAGTAACAGAACACTTGAAAATCTGGAGAATATCAATGCAATTTTCACACACAATCTTTAAGGCATCTTGATTAATATTTCCTAAAAGCCAAGCTTCTCAACTTTCTTCGATTTGGAGGGTTTTTTTTAAATAAGCTGAATTTTCTGCCTGGTTTCAACATCACCAAAACTTTCTCTCTGGCCACTGCACTTGCACTGTCTCGCATTCTGAAATTTGGGGACAGATTTAAATCTTGTTTGTGAGCTTATCGCGTTGCCCAGGAACTGCCCAAAGCCCGAGGATTTTGCTTGTCTCCTTTCAGCTTTGCTGCCACCGGATGGCACCAAAGCCCAAGGAAAAGTCTTGGGCTGTAAGGTGGGGTTGGGAGAGGAGAGCATCACTTCAGAATGATGGAATCCTGCCCCCCTGGCCAGCCAGCTACATGATCCTTCCTGCACCCCACGACACTGGGGACCAACCTGAGTATCTCAGCTTCAGGTCCACGGCAGAGCAACCCAGATGGCTTCTGTCAGCTTTTCTCCAGGACTCAACTTGTGCTAAGTCACTGTTGAATTAATTCACAACACTCCTCTCCAAACCAGGCATTGGGATTTCTGCCCTGTCAAAAAGCTTCCAATTTTCCTCATAGTTCTCTGTGTGAAGGACTGGGTTTCATTTCTCAGCTGTCACTTATCTGTGCAGACCTGAAACACAAGGGCAGTTTTAGTCCAGAAATTGGATTGCAGATTAGACCTGTGGTATCATCTCTCTTCCATGGGGTGGCCCAGGAAGCTGAAGATTCTATCAGATGGTTTGTGCCTATGACTTCTTTTTGGGGAGAAAGAAAAGGAACAACCCCACTTTTGAGCACCACGTGGTACAGATCTCACCACTGGGCTCTAAAGCACAGACAATTTAATTAAGTTTAATTAACTAAGAAACACAGGTACGAAGACAAGCTGCAAGTGGGCCAGGGTGATCATGTTGCCCCAGTGATGGCACCAGACTTTGATAACCCATATAAATCGGCATTTCTGTTGCTTGTGTTTCATTTCATGCCAGCAAGCAGCCTTCCATGGGCCATGGGTGGTTCCAGGTGTCTCCTGGTGTGCTGCTGTCCTGTTTGGCTGCAGTGGCACTGTGACACATCTACAGCTCTTCCCATAAGCAAGAAGCAAGGGACAGCAAGGGCTGAGGTGCAGAGTGTTTACCTCCTGTCCACTCCCTGGGCAGATAACTGCTGTCCCATACAGAGGGCTTGTGGCAGGAGCCTCAGATCGTAGCCTTGGATAAACATTTTAAAGAATAACAAACCTAAGAAATTTGTTCTTCCCCTGTGGCTGAAGTGACCAGAGCAGGCTCTCAACTATTTCATTGTACCTGGAAAACTCCCAGACAAAGCAAGCTGAAGAGGATCCAGAGCCAAGAAAAGAGTCATGCATGTAAGTTACTGCTATTTCTGGGACCTCTTTGTCTTCCTCTTTTATATCTTCATCACCCCAATGAGATAATTTGTATTTTTGTTTGCTATCACAAAGGCACATGCATTTAATAGTTCTTTTTCTGCACTGTTCTGCTTATAAAGCCCTTTCTTGTGAAGACATTGCCAAGTATTGCAGAAACATCAAGCAGTGCTATTCTTAAGCACCTGCCTATTCACACACATACAGAAACGTATGTTCCAACATATATATACATGTACACGAATTCATGTATACATATATATACATATATATATATATATATATATATATATATATATATATATATATATATATATGCAATGTTGGGTTTATTTCTGGTGGCAGATATGCCCTGCACATCCAGCCAGGCTGCATGCTGAGAAGGTGTGATGTTTTTCCACATTTCCTGGGTAGGGAACAGGAGCAGAGGCTGCAGCAGCCAGTCTTTGCTCCCTTGCACTCATGACTGCTACAGGTTTGGGTCTCAGCAGCTGCATCTCTGCTGATGCTATTGTCCTTTTCATTAAATAAAAATTTTACCAGAGCCCCTGAGCAAAGACATGAGAGTGTTATTTCTAAAGTAAACAGTTTAAAGAAAGTATCAACTTGTCTTGGTTTTCACTTAGAAGGGAGAATTAATTAACTAATAATTAATTAATGCACAAATTATTTTAAATACACTTTATTAGTTAAGAGTACAGAATAAAGCAGATTTCAGTTGTACCACAGTGACTTCAGAGCAAAAGCACTTCAGATTGAGAGGTCTGAGATCAACACCTACAGTGTCACCTTCAAGAAAGGGATCTCAGAGGAGAAGCCATGCGAAGAGGGCAGGGAAGGACCTACAGAATGTAACACCTGAATTTGTGTTTGTCAGTCCCCCTCTCTCGCTTCTCTTAAGGCAAGTTTTCTGTAGTGGGTTTTTTTTTCAGTACAGAAGGAAAAGCTCCCCCTCATTCAGGGTGTAGCAAGTTCACCACCCTATTGACACCTCTGCAGCACTGAAAGCCATCTGGCTCCACCGGCCAAATTTCACAGGATCAGGGTTTTATTCTCTACTACTTGCAAGTGCATCTAACAAAAACATTGGCCAGCTAAGCTGCTGCTCCCAGAGCTCAGGCTGTTACAAAACTGGTAATGCTCAAGCTATGGGACTTGGTGGCCTCAGGCTAAACCATCAAATCCCAGGACTTGCCTTTCCCTGTGGTCAGACTCTCCTGGGTGGGCAGCAGGGAGGGGGGTGTGATTGAAACTGCAGCCCTTGAAATCACCCGGCTTATCAATTCCAGTCTCCTGTAAAATCAAAAGATCAAAAATTCCTCCAAACCAGAGTGCAAAAGCTTTTGGCCAGTGACTAATAATAGCAAACCAATCCCCTTCAGCCCTCCCTGCTCATGAGGGTATTTTAACAGGGAATCGTGCCACAGCTGGACATCCCAGAGCTGATAACTGTGACTGATTCTGGGGACCTGGGTTCTAATCACAGAGGCTGAGCCTGCCTTTTTCTAAGATCCCAACATGAGCTCAGACCACTCAGTTCCTGCTTTCTGTGGTACAAAGGGGTGAAAATACAGTTTCTTAAACGACTCCTCAGCCCTGATCCTTGGGAATTTTCTCTTGCATTCCTGCAGTGTTTACTCCCTGCCTTAAGGAATAAGTTGTTTGCTGTGGTAAGTGCCACACAAAGCTTTTGTCCCTGGGTGTTGAGGTCCCTGCAGGGCCTTCCACTGTGCAAGGTCCTCTGATGTTCTCTGTAGTCCTACAGAAGCAATCACATGTTTTCAAATAAGCACAACTGGGTGAGTGCTTGCGGGATGAAACCCGAGCCTCACTTCCTACCTGTAGGAAACTGGAAGTCACTATAAGTCAGTGCAGTCATCTACTTTCTGAGAGCAGGATATGTGATTGACATGGAGAAATTACCAGGGTCAGGATCTCAGGATATAAAACATCCACTCCTTGAACCTAGGCAAACAATGGCCTCTCCCATCTACACCAAGGAGTGCTACCTTTCACTCTTTGCATGTCTGCAATGTCTGTATTAAGAACCAAACATAATGTGGTGATGGCTTGGCCTCTGGGGCTTGGGGAAGTTGGGGGATTAATGTTGGTCCCTAAACACAAAAATCTGACATTAAACATCTTAGCCTTCTCAGAGGGAGTGTGGTGCTAGCTGTGGTGGTTTCAGGGGGATGTGAGCTCTGGATGTGTCTCACTGGAGACCTTCATTGTTCTCCACAAGAGCGGCTGTGCTTCAATCCAGGAGCAACAGCAGCTCTACAGGGCTTGCTAGACATGAAGGGTGTTCTGATTCAGTTTGGATTTTTATCTGAATGTAAGAGAATAGTGTTATGCCTTTTGAAAACGTAATGGCATCAACCAGTGAAAGGCATCAGGCAAACAGGCTTCATCTCTTTCACTCATTAGTAGATATTTGTAACCACTGTGGAGATGATGGTCTTAGTGCTGAAAAAGTACCTTGTCTGGAAGGCAAGTGTGATCAGTAGTACCCTTCCCTGAGAGTGCCTCAAGACACTCACTGCCCAATATTTTTGATTTTTTTATACTGTCATTTGTGATCAAAAATCCCTAAACATCATCTTTAACAAGCTGGCCAGGTTCAATCTTTACCTGAGAGCTGCCAGAGGTTGATCTATAAGATCTTCTTGTAGGAACAATACTAGTGAAATGTAATACATAACTAACACAAATTAAACATCTTGGACACAGATGGAAACTGTGAAATCTCTAAATCTCAAAGAAGTCCTTCAACTTGAATTTTTTTTCTACTCGATTATATGATTATTGGATAAATAAACTATGTGATTGTTCAGCACATAAACACCCTTTGTTAAATGTGTCCGTCAATAGACAATTCATATAAATGATACTAACTATCATCAAAGGAGTAATAACGCCTTTATTGATGAATAAATCTCTAAAAGACAGATCAAATGGAGGTTAACTAGCCATGCATGACATTAGCAGGAATTAGTCTAAAAACAGCCTTGCAGGCATGCTGGCTACTGTATCTGGGGTGGGAGCAGTGTGGGCCACGCTCAGGGAAGGACCTGCAAGGTCAAAAGCCTTGCAAAAGCCATGCTGGTTATTTCCCAGTACATAGTCTGGCAACATTACTTCTATTTTGTATTTCTCTGTGGTCTTCTGTGGATGTTTAAAGACATTTTTGACATGGAGACTCTTCTAGCATGTCTGAAGAGCAGCAAGACATGGGTGGCAAGCCACCAAGGCTGTGCACAGGCCCATGTGGACTGACCTCTCCCCCAGCTACTGTCCCTGTGAAGGCAGCCTGGTTTCACCCAGTCTGGCAGAGCAGGGGGTGGCAGATGGGGGTGACATGAACACAGCCACACTTACAGTCTTTGAATATGGCTGAAAAGTTCACGGAACCCACAGTCCTTCTTCCACCCTCAACAAAATTCAGTGAGCTCCCAAAGTCCATGTAAGGTGTTACATCGGAACATGAAATATCTCTTTAAAATCCTCTTTAAAAATCTGTTTAGACAGAAATGACCTCCACAGAGAAGGGCTTAGAAAAAAATTCTCAATAGCAACAGGATATGAAGTAAATAAAAATAAGACCTTTTCACAGGAAAGCCAAGGATGGGACAATAACTGGGTGGAAAGGAAATATTCATAAGCCACAAAGTGGTGTTCTGCAGTTGCTTTTGCATACATGACTCTCTTGGTCATGTATCCCAGATGAGTTTTCCAGCTGCAGTACGATTTTTTTTCAGAGCTGTGGCAAAGTAGTTGGAAAGTTTATGCCACTGGTGACACACCAACAAATGCCTCCCAGCAGCTGCACCCATGACTGGACAGTGAAAAAGTGTTGACAGCAGGAGCAGGGAGTTGATCCTTCCTCTTTATTCAGCATTGGTGACACCACATCTGGAGCACCATGTCCAGTCTGGGCTCCTCATGCAGGAGAAACATGGACAGACTGGAGAGAGTCCAATGAAAGTCTGTGAACATGATTAAGGAGCATCTCTCCCCACAGCAGAGGAGCCTCTGGTATCCCAGTGCTCTGCTGCAAAGTGCTCAGAGACAGTGCCCAATTTCCAGCAAATGCTGCTAACTCCTCTCAGCCATATGAGAGGCCAGTGGTGAGCTTTTGCCTTTGCCATGGAGATATATTACAGCCAATAATAAGCAATGAGCTCTTTTTCCCACATAAGATGAAATCAATGCACATTAGAATAGTTAGGTTGGAATTACACAGCATATTAATGACCCACTTGGTAACTACCAGTGATGAAAATTGGCAGGGCAAATTGTTTCTCTGTGTACAGAGCATTCCCAAATAGGACATTGGGGTGTCACTGTGAGAGGACCACCAACACTACCTGGGGTGTTTGTAGCTGGGACTGTGTTGCTGAGTTAGTCCTTCAGGGTACTCCAGGTGTTTGGTCAGTGGAGAGGAAAGTCCATCTTCAGCTGTGCAAACATCAGCTCTCATTGTATCTCTTTGTCCACTGGCTACAAATGGAGTCTGAAGAGAGTAGTTCCAGCTATCCAGACCATTAATTGCTGTGTCACCCCAGACACCAGGGTAGGTTTGCCATGGTTTCCCTGTAGTGTTCAGATGCTCTCCAGTGTTTTGCATGGACTTTTTGGCTAGACTCACATTGCCTGGAATTTACATTCATAGCTCTTCACCCACTTATGGCCCCAGATACGAACTGAGTGAAGCTGCTGGTTTGACAGAGAGTGATTCAGGTCAGGCACAGCAGCATCCTGACCATGCTCCCCACAGATCCTGCAGAGCAATGGAAAATCAGAGAAATGATGACACAGGAACACAACATTGCAGACAGGCAAGGTGGAGCAAGGTTCTTCCTAATAGTAAGAAATGTAAGTAATGACTGACTCGAGGGAAAAAAACAGAAGGGTCAGCTCTTCTGCTTCTGACAGGGGTAACATATAAAAAAAAAGCTAATTTGGAAAAATTTTGCTGGAGAATTGCTATCTGCTTCAGTGGCTTTTGAGCATGTAATGCCAGAGTGTGTTGCACACTGGCTTTGCCTGCTCTGTTCCAGAATATGCAAAGTGACCCACAAATGGCCAATTGTCTACAGTAGCAATCTGCAAAATGAAAAGCTTGTACTTCAGCTTTTCTCTGCAGTTTTAGTTGAATGAAGGCAGGCAGTTTCAAAGGAGAATCACAACATGACATTCACAAATCTCAATGAAATTTAAGTACTCAGATCCTTTATAAAACCACCCTTGTAGGACCAGAGTGATCAGAAGTGGCAGTTTAATAGACCTGGAGACTCGCATTCTGAAGTTATGTACAAACTAAACATAGCAGACAATGTTATCCCTACCTTTTTTTAGTCTTTTCATCTCAGGAGCAGGGTCACACAGTTGTGAGTGTAGGTCCCATGGGTAGAGACCACAGGTTTTAACACCAGCACTGTGCTGGCCTGCAGTAGGGTCAAAGCTATAGAAATCTCTGCTAATCACCTCTGCAGCCACCCTGAATATTCCTGGGTAGTTCTTTGCAGGATTTTGCAGTTATGTTTGGTCTGTGCAACCCCACACATCCTTGTCACAGAGCTGTAACTTTGGTCAGGCAATTCTCACCGTGGTGCCACAGAATTTCTTGCTAACAGTGCCTCCCTCTGTTTTCCTTGCTTAGAATGATGTCAATAATGAAAGCCAACCTTCCAGTGTCCTGACATTTCCTTACATCAATCAATGAGAAGGGCCAAACAAAGTAAATTTATGGGCTGGACTCTTTCTAGTCTAGGTAAAACTACATTTGCCAGAGCCAGCAGTACTGGAGCAATCATTCCAGCTATGCTTCTACATTCTCCCTCCTAAAAACAAGCACTGGTAGAAGGAATGACCCAGCTTCTCTCCTACCAAGGTCTCTCCATGTCAAGATTCACACAGTTTTACAATGAAAAACTGAAGCACTGAGATCTGGAATCATATCTTTAAATCACCTGCCTTTAAATAGAAATCACATGGACATCTGCACCTCAGCTATTTCCAGGCTCACCTCGCAGCCTGAGAGGCATTTCTAGAGTCTGAATTGCTTCAGTATTTGTTCTCAGACTTTCAGCAACATGTTGTAAGTATTATTACAAATTGTAATAACCCAATTAATATTACTGCTAATAATACAAGCTATTGTCAGAATCTAAAGAAGAATAGAATAGAATAGAATAGAATAGAATAGAATAGAATAGAATAGAATAGAATAGAATAGAATAGAATAGAATAGAATAGAATAGAATAGAATAAGTCTCTGAAAAGCATCTATCCCTTCAGTATCTCACATGAATAGCTGAATAGGGAGTTTTCTGGAAAACAGAACCCTCACACTTCAGAATCTGATCCAGAGTGAAATCCAGATCTTGAAACCTGGGATTCACCATTTCTCTAGAAATTCAACAGTAGTTACATATTGGGATTTGGGAGTCGGTTCAGATATCAGCTTTTATGATGCTACTTACCCCAAAGCAAGCAATAATGATTTTATGGTAATTATCCTCCTGCCATCTGGTAAACAACACAATACTACAGCATGTGATATCATGTTTTTGCTGATCCTGACTGATCCCTCTTTGAGGCACTGTTAACATACACAACATTTTGTTTTCCCATAGGAGCTCCTTGGAGGACAATTAGTTAAATCCACACTCTAATCATGTGGATTTGTTTTGGAGCAAGACAATTTCATAATACAAAATGCCTATTTCAGTTTGAACAAGCAGATTTATTAAAGCTTTTATGTGCGCACTGTGTAGCTACCATACACAAAATTAAAATCCATCTGGAGTCAAGAGAATATACAAGCAAACTAAATACTACAAGAGCAATAATATTACTAGCTCTCACATCAAGCTTGCAGTCAATGTAATATTTTATTGTTATTCATAAGAAAATAAAATAGTACTAATACTTTCTGCTCATGGCCAAGTCCTGATACACTTATATTGCAAAGGCCATCTTTTTTTAACAACTTCTGTGCCTGCTTTCCTTTCCATGCTGGGAAATTCTAAGGCTGTGAAAGTCTCTGGTCATAGTACACTGAGGCACAGGCTGGGATTGGCACAACTAGGTTTGACCTCAAAGCTACAAGGCTGATTCCCTGCTGGGCTGGGGCCCTCAGCATCTCCAGTAGTGCCCAAGGCCATTTCTTGACTTACTGCAACCACAACACCCCTTTGCCCTTCACAAATATTCCTCTCAGAACTTGATACCATGAGTCAGTACAAGAATGGTTCATGCAATTCTACTCCAGACTTTTTGACTTTATTCAGCCTGATAAATTAAAAGGTATGGTATCTAATCCCCAAATTTAGCATGGTGGTTCTGTTCTAATTATATTTTGTCATATCCTAATTTTCTCTTTATAGGTCAGCTAAAAATAGTTCATACACATTTTTGCATTACCTTCAGGCCAAAAGGAAAATACAGCATTTAACAGTAGATCCCACAGACAATCAGAATTTATTCAACCTTAAGGCTCCTGGGACATGCTTGGGAGTCCATTTCCCCAGACAAGACATTGCTCAGGCAGTGCTGGGGCAGATTTGTCCAATCCTCACGCTGCACACAGGAAAGTTAGTGCTGGGAAGAGGTCTAGATATCCACAAAGAATGAACACATTGGGTATTGCCCTTCTGGACACGATGAAATGATGGGGTCAGTCTAATTAGTTTGTCCAGAACCACAGAAAGAATCAGTGTCAGGGTTAGAAATAAAATTTTCTGGTGTCTGGTTAATATCTTTACCTCTTAAATGAGAAAACTGAGGCAGGGCTTGGATAAAGTCACCAGTAGCTGTATTTTCACACATTTTTTGCCCTACTCTTCATTGATGTAGCTTAACATAGGGCTCATCCCTACAAAATTTTCTCCTCCAAGTACACCAGTATAACAGAATAGGGGGCAGACTTAGATACAACTGCAAGAAAGGACTTCAATATACATTTAGATTTTCTATAGCTTCTGGATAATCCCCTGGGAATATAGCCACAGATGTGTGGAAGGGCTGTATTGGTTGAATTTTGGGGTGATAGAGCCATGCCTAGAGTGGTTCAGCTGCTGTGAGGGTGGTGAAGAGTCAAAGACACACTGGGTGACTTTGGTGGGAGATTAGGTCTAGAGGCAAAGCCAGAGAGTTTGCAAACAGCAACACCATTTATTGAGATTGCATTTGAGCTGTACAGCCATTACATTAACACAGTCCAGCAAGAAAGAAGTCAGTTCATCCAGGCACATCTTTGAACTGCAGAATCATCAGGTCTGGGCTGTGCTGAATTGCTCTGTTGAAAAGGCTGTGCCACCGTGGGCTCTGCCTGGTGTGCTGTTTGCCCTTCCTGTGCCACTGCTCTTTTCACATACTTCCCCCTGGGACCTGGGTGAAATATTCTCCGAGATAGCTCTGAAAAGGGGAGTGGTAGCTGGTGGAGAGAACAGAAAACGTGACTCGGTTCCTGAGGTTAAACAAGATTAACTTTGGGACATTGTCCTAACACAGCTGTAGGTTGTTTGGTCATCTTGAGCCTTTATAAATTTTCTTTGCAACATATTCCATAGCAGTGCAGCCCTGATCTACTGTGTATCCATCACGCTAAGCATTTCCTAGAAGTCAGGTATGAAATCTGTTTGGAGACTTGCCTCTGAAGTCTACTAAGGACCAAGTTACATTTAATTATGAATATGTTCATTTGAGTTCCTTATTATCTTTTTAATACTGCCTTGAGGGAAGGATATGTGGAGAAGGAAAAGAAGGAATATAAAGTCAGTGCAGTATCTTCATTTCCCTAGTAATGTGCCATGTACTTCCCACTTGCTATCATTTACTTAAATGTATAATCAACATATTATTTTTATGGGTCTAATTGTTTTATTTGGGTTCCTTTCTGTCTCATTAGGCCAATTTTCTGCTCCCATTCTTTTTGTGATAATAAAAAGAATTATAAAAACAACATTAGAACCAACCCTAGTGCTGCCTGTAAGATGCTTTCTACAGTAAAGCTGCTGCATCTGCATTTCATTTTACATCCCATATTTATTTCCCCCTGCATTATACGTAGGGTTGATGTTTGTATTCTGCTCTGATGCAAATGACAATGTGTGATTTAGAAAGAGCAGAATTAAGAAACAAATTAAAACCAAAACAAAGTAGTTGGCTTAACAAAAAAAAAAGTGTTGGGATTAAAATATTCTGGAGTAAGTTTTGAATTTTCCAGGGTCTCAAAAATAATTTGGATGCTCACATCTTAGACTGCACCCACACCACAACCCAATGCAGCTCGCAGGAAGTTTAGATTGTGTTTCAGACAGATAAAATATCATTAATTTAGCAAATCTTGCTGTATTTCCTTAGCATTGAATTCAAAACCAGTGTTGAGTTTTGGGCTCAAAACACAAGAATTTGGTATAAGAATTTGATTTAATTTCAAGCCTTAGCTTATTCCTACAATAAATTACTATAGTCTCTGCTTATGTAAAAAGTAAAATGCATTTTAAAGTACTGTGGACATTTTTGTCTTCAAAAATTTTTCTGATATTTAATTATAGAGATAGGTATAAATATAGATATATGTAGAGAAAGTATCTTCATTTAAAGTGTTTATTTTCAAAATATACAATAAAAAATATAGGTTTAATAATGTATTCATCCCAAAGACTTTACACAATTTCCCAAAACATATATTGCCTTTCATATAAATAAGAAAATTCTTATAGGTGCTTCCATGCATTAAATATTTTCTTGATTCACAATTTTATTTGTGAGGAGCCCCTTTCAGATGGAGGCTGAAATTCTCCCTCCCCTAAATCGAAAGGAATCCTCCCCTTGACCTCCAGAGAGTCAGCCTTTTGGGGGCAGCTGGCAAACATGTGCTGAGCTAGGAAGTACAAGCTGTGAGGATAAAAACCAGGCTATGAATGAAAGGATTCCTGCATGTGTCTCTAGAGTGAGGGTCAAATCCTCAGCTGGTGCATAGTGCCTCGCTTCTACCTCTCCTGCACATTTCCTTCCCAAGGCTGGTATTGTACCATCATGTGCAGCACCCCATCCCAAACCCACTGACCCACGATTCAAAGTATCAAAGTGTTCAAATTACAGCATCCTGCTATTTTCCCCCTTCTCAAACACAGAATTTTACACAAAGCATCAGCTGACATAGGAAACGTGGTCTTATTTGGGCAAGCTTTTTCTCTGAGCCTGCCAACTGCTCTGAGCTAAACAATCAATGCTGTCCTTCTCAACTTTTTCCTTTCCAATTAATTAATTTAAATTGACCATTAAGTCAGCAGAGTTTTTGATTGATATTTTCATTAACAACCCTCTCATGCAGACCTGTCCAACACCTAAGAAATGTATGATAATGTCCAATCTGCATGAAGGGGTCTGAGCATCTCCCTTCACCTCTCAGTGCTAGTGAGTTATTACTCGAATTGTGCTTGCTGTTTCATTGAGTGTAATTTGAATACAGATTAGCTGCCCCAGTGTTCCAGAGCTTTGGCATTATCATTACTGGGGACAGTAATTTGACTGATGAACACACGGGTTATCACAAGGTCATCACCTTCACAGTATTGGAATGGTCCATCGTCCCAATTTTGGAGGGAAGGAGGCTAAACCTTTCAATAGCAAAATTAAGTCCTGTAAATTAACTTGTCCGATAACTTATTGAATAAATCCTTTACTAATTAAAGAACCAATAGGACCCTTTGTTCTCAGATCTTCAAAGGCTTTATTAAAATCAATGAAGTAATATCAATTTCACAGTATTTTTTTTTTTTTTTGTAACAGGAATTAAGATACTTCATCCAATTAGACTCAAATGTTCTGTATATGTAAAATGATTTTAAATGCTAGATGGCAAAAGGAAAGATACTGAGTTTATTCTGTGAAAGCAATTATCTGCCAGCCACGCCTCTCAAAAGACTTGTTCTTGCTTCATTAGCACTCAGAAAGTGAAAATGCAGCAGAAAATTTTCTTCATACTTACAAACTTGTGCTTTGTGGGACAGGGGACAGTGTCACACTGCAACAATATTGTGCTTACCCTGCATTTTTTCCACTATAAAAGAGCATTGGGATATGCAACCATAAAGAAAATGCATAATCTGTACTAAAATACACAATATGAAGTATAGACAACCATTTACAAACATCAGGGGGACTGACACCTCAATTTGTTCACTGCAGCTGAAGTAGCTCTTTGGTGACACATGAAATGAGTGTGGTGGCCTCAAACCAATCTCAGGTGATCTCCACCAATCCGTTTGTGCACTTTGCATTTTTGGTTGACCAAGACATTATGTAATAAGTTATAGTTTAGGGGAAAAGGTATGGAGACATAAAGAAATCATTATAATGCCCAATTACATCAAGTCTGGCTCCTAATAAAGGCATCACTTTTATTTTCCAAACACAACTATTCTCTTGGAAATGTTTTTTTTCAAGAGTGCAGTTGCATTTAATGTGTCTGGAAAAATTCAAGGAAAAAGGTTTTGTAAATTTTTAATACAAATTTGAAAATATTTGTTTCATTATTTTGAAGGAGTGTATTCTTTTGAAGATAAACTAAACCACATGAAATTAAATTTTTTTGCATGCTAATTAATAGATTAATAGATTAATAGACAAAATTGCTGTCTATTGCTATCAATAGATGAAATTAAGTTTAAAAATTTTTGAAGAATCACAAATGTTCTAAGTAAATCGTTTATAGTGGTAACAATAGAATTATCCATTTGACTGCAGTGGTACCCAGACATGAATATTTTAGTGAGAATTAGACTAAGAAGATGAAAATTAAAATGCAAAATAATAAACCACACCATTTCTACCAGCAAAAACACATACATGAAAATTTCCTGTCTGATAATTTATATGGTCCCAACATGTTCAGTGAAAAAGTAAATTGACATTTTAAAATTACTCTTGCACCTATTGGGTGAAATTTCCTTAGTATCATAATTAGAGAATTTCTTTAATTACAGAGAATGTTTCCCTGTTTCAGTCATCCCAGAGAAACATTTTGAGATTGGGAGCTCTCTTGGGAGGTAGGAGATGAGCAGGGCACTGGACCCAAATCCTGGTAGTGCCAGTGATACTCTCAGCACCAAGTCCTTCTGGAAAAGTGATTCATCCATCAGTCCTCAGGAATTAAAAGATAAAGATGAGGGACATGGAGAGAGAAGAAACACCTCTGTGCCCAGACCTTTTGAAATTGGTCTGATGTTACCAGCAGAGGGATTTGAAAGTGAATTCCTGTTAAAAAGACTTTGCTGGAAGTGCTTTGAAAATGCTGTCACTAAAGCAGAACAACTTGTTGAGGTGGGTACAGAAAAGATTCTCTGCAATAGAATTCATTGATGTTTTTGTGACATCTCACTTTTAAGGCTATTCTAAATGTATCCAAATTAATCTCCCATAGCACTTCATCCTGCATTCTCACTAGGTATTATTTTTGACATTCACAGCACTTTGCCAACATTAGCTAATTAATTCTCCCAATATCCCTCTGGGGACAGCAAGTAAACACCATTATACCTCTTTTAAACTGAGCCAAGCAGGTCTTGTGCAACAGCTTTTCCTGAGGCCATCATGTTTTCTTCCTTTCCTTGGTCTCTCAGCACCAGGGCAGAGCAATTAGATCCTGACCTTTTCTGTCTCCTAGTTTTGGGCTTGGATCCCTGAATCACACCTTTACTGACATTAGTGACCTACTGTGTGTATGTCTAGAAGATAAAGAGCTAAATCTCAGTAACATCTCCCATGCCAGTCCCAGTCTATATCTTTTATTTTTAAGAAAGTTAACGGCAATTCCTATGTGCTGCCACAGAAGAAAAAAGACACCAAGATTTAAAAAAATACTTGCTCTGTGAAAGAATTCAGTCTATGTAAATCAATTAGTCATCAAAACAATTTGACACTTGGAAAATTGAATCTTCAATTAGATATTATCTTCCCAATATCCTTTATATCCTCCCCAGATAGAGATAACACCTTTGTTATCTCACTGAGAATCCACCTCCCCTACTTTAGCAGAAATGATCAACTGATAGTTATAAAACCCTTGATGCTTGTCCTTGGATGAGAGAGTCCCACAGAGCCATGAAAACATTAGAAGCCATGGGATGAAGCTGATACTACAGCCTCAATAGTGAGATTTTACAACCTGGTTAAAGTGAGCTATTCCAGCCCTCCTGCAACATCTGTGATTTAAAGATCTCTTTACCTTGGAAGCCGTTTCTGAATCCTGTTACTGGCAAGAATGGGATGAAAAAAAGGAAGGTTTTCTTTCTCCAAGGATAGTCACAGTACCTTGTACCATTCCATCATGCTTGGCTAAGGAAAGCATCTTGCTTCCATGAAGAGAGTCAAATCCAAACTGAGAAGTGGCTTCAGCACACCCTAAAGTTTGACTTTGACTTGTCATCAGGGAAAGTGATGTGAGCCCAAAGGGCAAATCAAGCTCAGCTGTGGGGCAGAGGAAGATGAGGATGAGCACTGAAGGATGAGCATGGAAGGAGGGTTGACTGGAGGCCTCACCTCTGTGCATCAGAGCTCTGAACCACCTTGTAGGGTGTGTTCAAGGCAACACCAGTGAAGAAATGGCAAAAACATGCATTTCTCATTAGGATTCCCGATTTTACTGAATTTCCAACAATTATTATTATGCTCCCCTTTCTCTGGGAGCAAATTCTTTTTCATATGTTACACTGTGAGCATTTCTGAATGCCATGCAATCTAAGACAGGAACAGAGCAATGTTGTATTAACCTCCAGACCTGCCTATCTGATAATCCACAATGCACCTGCTGCTCCTCTCTTGTAGCTCATTGAAGCTCTCCATTTTACTGGGGATGTCTCCAGAATTCTTGTCTATTCAGAAGCTTCTGAGTACATAGTGACCACACTGGCACCATTCCTAGATACCATACAAAATGCATTGACTTGCTCCAGCTCCTGGTTTGACCCTCACAGCCTTGGTTTATGTCCACTTCAATGTGTTCTCTGAGGAAGAGGACAGCAATTTGTTGCTTACTGCCCCTCTGGGATCCACCTGACCCAAACTCTCAGCACAGGAATGCTGTGACATCAAAGATCAAGTCTGACTCCAGCAGTTACCTCCTCATATGGCTTGAGAAGAAACAACCATCTTTCAAGATGGACATGATTTATGTGGAAAACTGTTATTTGTGGAAAAAGTGAAGAATCACTTCTCTGACACCAGTTGCTCCAGCAAACTGTCAGTGTAAATCTTGTATCTGGGGTAACTCCAAAATTGGACCAGTGCACGAAGTAATTTTGGTAAGAGCTTAAATCATTTACCTGAGCCAGTACATAGAGGTCACCTAAGGTGCAGAGTCTGAGTGAAAATGAAAGAAATTCAGCTATTCACTGCAATATTAAAAACCAGATAGCAGGAAAAATGTTCCTCTATGTCATACTAAAAATCAAATTTGCTCTAATCATAATCTTACTCAAGATGGTTTGCTTTTTTCATAGCGCAAGGGACAATTATTTATTTTAGATTAAATTTAGATCTCAGCTGTGAGCAGTGATGTAGAGTATAACCCCTGAAAACTCAGTTGCATTTAAGAACAAAGATTATGGCTTCTTTAACCTTCAGAAACTATATGCTATTATAAACCCATGTTCGTTACCTGGTGTAAATATACTAATATCAACATCAGATAAATACAAGATGCATCAAAAGATTTAAGGCACCTGTTGTGTATTTAAAAGAATTATATCTTGTTTATGGAACAGTATAAAATGCACAACTGATTTATATAACAGCTAGTCTATTGCAGGGGAAATCTCATTTCAATCATAAATGGCAGAAGTTGATTTAAGAATTCATTCTTTAATGGGTCTGCAATGTTCAAATTTAAACTCATTCAATTCATCAGCAAAATATTCAATATGGGGCACAGGGAACTCATTTAGGCAAACAGCGACTTTTAATATAAATTTTCCAGGAGATTTCTCCATCGATTCAGCAGTTTAGTGCAAAATGATTTGTGCGATACATTCTCAAGGATCAATGCAGGCCAAGTCAATGGCTAATATAAAACAATCATCCCACCGACTACAGAGAACGTGTCAATGAACTTTGACTTCACATTGAACTGCTCTGTGGAAAGGAGAAGGAAGTCTGATAAAAATTAATCATAACTGTCCCCTGCTCCCCTTACTCTTATCCATTCTCTGTTATTATTGTTTGTTTGTACTACAACATAACTTGGAAATCTCATTCGGGACTAGAGCCCTGAAGTGCTCGATTCTGTGTAAACACGTGTGAAGGTGCCACCTTTGCCCTTAAACATGAATGTCCTCAGTCCTCTGGCTGCTCTTGATGTGAGCCATCATCTCACATGAACATGGGAATTACAGTGAGGAGCTGTCTGAGCTGCTGCTCCTTGAACCAGAGAAGGTCCAAGAGTTCTGACTGCCAAATCTTCTCTGGACAAGGCCAAAAACCAAAAAGGACCCAACACAGCAATGACCTTAGCAAGGTTAGTCTTTGTGCTTTGTGCAGTTACCTTTTTGGATGGTCTCAGCAGTCATTTTGCAGGATCAAAGCCTGAGAAAAAGAAGTAGAGCACATCCACTTTCATTTGTTATTCTCCCTAGGTTTTAAGAGTGTACCTAGAAGCCTTGGGTGGGCTTCTGGTGAAGTCTATTTGCAGCTGGTAGTAATTAAAGTAATTTAACCATCAGCTAAGTCATTTACTGCATGGCCAGAGCCTTCAAGAGTGCAGCAGATTCCTGGAGAGATGAGCAAAGGGCAGCGTGGACATAACACTGCAGCCTTAAAGGTAAGTAGTGTCAGGTGGGTGAGGCTGAAGTCACTGGTCAAGAGGGAATGGGATAAAAGAAAAGACCAGCTGACAATGGATGTGCCTCCTGGCCAAGATAGAGATAGTTGAACACAGGCAGATATTTGGAACTAATTTTAGGGATCCAGTGGAATATTATGGAAAAAATATATTAAACAAGGTCTTGCCTGAGCTCCATCTCAGCGTGCTATGATGAAGCAACATCTGAAATGATGCCCGTTCTGTCCTTAGTCCCTTAAGTGTCTGGAGGAAGGTGAGTATTCATTTCAGCAGGTTGTGATTTTACTAAAACAAGTACGATTGAGCATCTCGGGCAGCTGAATTACCTCAGCTCAAGCCTGATAAACTTAGTTTAAATTCTGTTTCCTGAAAGGTTTTATCAGTTGACTAAGTGGTGCTGATCTGCATGATGATGTTGTTCATGGCTGGGTTCAAGACCACTCTGGAAATGGATTTTATTGATTGCTCTGGACTCCCTCAGTTTTTTAAAGCATCTGTTGAGCCACAGGAGCAATTTACATACTTTTATATAAATTCACATATGTTGTATAAACAACAGGTACAGAGACCTAGTCTTCCAGATCAAAGTCTTCTGGAGAAAGTATAGTGTAGCTTCAATTAATACCTTAGATTAAGTTCCAACATGTATCTGGAGTACAGCTGAAACATGTTTTTAGTCATAAAACTTTTAGATCTTATGTTTAAATGCAGTAATGCAGAAGTGGGTGGGAAGTGGAAGGGCATAATAGCATGGTGTAGAGGCAGCTCTAGGCTTATTTCTCCAAACCCACCTCCATTTTTTTAAACTGAAGGTTTCATTCCTGAGCTCCATATCCTACTTCAGAAAACTGATGAGTGAGCAAGTAGGACATTCATTAAGGTTAGGACTGAAAAATCAAAAGACTGGCTACTGTTTTTAATAGGTTTCTGGTAATCTGATACATTTAGAGCTGGAATACAGACTTAAATTACACTGAATGCCATATAAACAGAAGTCAAATAAGATCAGAGCTGGATGTAAATATTGTCAATTGTGTCAGAGGCTGACTGTACATCTTGCATCCTAATCATGCCTCTTTCAGAGAGATTTAATGAGTGCAGTGAACTCTCTTCATCAACTACATAAGGTACATTGCAATGCCTCTCTAATGCTTATTGTGATGTACCCAGAAAGAGAACATTTCTGAAGACACCAAATGCCAGCAGGAACAAAAATCCAACACTTTCAACAGCAGAAATTTTCCATGTTGACTGCCCCAGCTTGAGTTGGTGTTGAGGAGCTATTGTCAGATTCAAAGCCAGAAAAACATTCCCATTGGAGAAAGTTTATTGTGTAAGTTACAACAGCAAGAATTTCAAGGCAAAGCTTCCAACCATATTTAACTTAAATTAAGTACATAGGACTTTACTACAAGGTCTTGACATTTTCAGTCTTCCCACCAATTTCAATGAAGTTTGGTTCTCACTTCTTAAAACATTTTCTGCCTTGGGTTACATGGTGGGTTTTTTCAGTATTGCTGAAAAATTGGAGTACTAATTGACTGTGAAAATCAGCTTTCATTATCCATTAAAAGACACAGGACTTTAGAGCTTTATTTTTTATATGATTATCTAAAGGATCCAAATTGTCTGATAACAAGGGGGTCAGTAATTTTGTACTGTGTAAATTACCTCATACTTGCCGCTACAAACTGGAAGCATTCCAGACCTTTTCTGCTTTGACAATCAAGATTTATCAAGGAAATTAAACAGCAAAAATTATCATCCATCTGCTTGTTGAGTTTCACTTAATTTTTGCCATGTAATGAAGAAGATGACACCAAATCTGTTACATTAGTTTTACCGTGTTTCCCCGCCCAGGCTGGGAATGCCAGTACAAAAAGTTTTTATGCAAACCCCACTGTAATGAAAATCAAAGAAAATATTGATTTAATTTCCAAATTATTAATCAACTTCACACCTGAACAAAAAATATTGAATTGCTCAGCTCAAGCAAATCCTAACATCTTTGCCTCTGGCTATGAGTCCAAGAACTGATGAAGGACGAAATGGTAATGCAGGTACTGTATACATCTGGGGAAGATCAGCTTTCTTTAAGAATAAACATAACAGCTGTACAGCAAGAAGTGTTTTGCAGTATCCAAGCAAATAAAAAATAATAGAGGATTAAAGAATGTAAAGGACAATCTGGTTTCAAGACAATAATTTCCCATGCAAACTCACTCTTCTAAGAGGGTGAAACAGAGTGAAGAATACAGCAATACAACAAATAATGGCCCTATTTGAGATAGTGCCTCAGGAAATTTGACTTTTTAAAGTATTTTTCCAGTGTATCTGTCTTCTTGCAGGAGCAGAGGTTGATAACCAAAAGGAATGGATGGGCAGAATCCTGAGGAGGAGATCAGTTAGGGAATTGTGCAAACGATAGAGAGGCTGGGTCATATAGCAGAGCTAGAGATGTCAGATAGCGAGCAGGCTGCCAGATTAGCTCACCCATTTTTGCAATACTTAAAAATGTTGTATTGGAACAAACTGCAGTGTGCACACCTCAAGGGAGAATATATCAGCTGCAACTGCCCAGATCGTACAGAATCACTGAGAGTTACCTGATATTCAGGGAATGAGAAAATCTAGATAAAGTGAAAAATAAATGGCATGAAAGAAAAATACGCAAATGACACAAACCCTGTCTAGGCACATCTTATCCCTCCTAGTTTATTTTTTATTCCAAGGTCAATTAAAAAAGCCTCACAAACTTATTCAATAGTTAGAAATTTTTATCTCTATGAGATAAAATCTGACTTTTCTCCTGACAGTTTTTTTCAGCCTGACAATTGGATCCAAAAAATTGTGCTAGGTTTTAATAGGAGATGTGGGAACAATGCTTATCAGAATTAGGGCATTATAATAATTATTAGCTGGAACAACAAAAACATTGAACTTCAACCTGAAATGGAATAAATACTAATGTTTACATAAGGTGCAAACAGTCATTTAAGAGTATTTGCTACAAGATATAATTTGTGAAGTGCTGCATACACCCCATGAGTCAGGTAAGAGATCACACTTGCATCAAGTTTTTTGCAGCGTCCCATTCCTCATTCATTTGAATTGGCCCATGTTGGCTCTCCATTAAAGACCAGTTGTGTACTTAGCTCCTACTTTCTTAATTAATCCACTGTTGTACAAAACCAAGCGTGAGAGAGCTGGTGGGACAGGATTATGAAATATTTATAAACTGGTCAACCCTCCTGGTAAGAAAAGGATGGCAGTCCATGCCTGCTCTCTTGGGCAGTTCTGTGTGTCCATCAGGACTTGAAAATCTCTCCTGCTTGAGAATTCTATACTTTTTACTCCCCCAGTTCAGAAATTATAATTTCTGGGGTTCCCTCAGGCTCAGGGACAACTCAGGCCTCTACCACCACTCTACTACATTGATGTAATTTCTGTCTGTGTTTTTATTGTCTAAGCAGTTAAAAGTAACCAGAGTAATAGTTTAAGTTCATATGGTTTCCAGAAATCTAGCAAGTGCTTTGATTTGCATCCATTTGGATCAAAAGAGAGAAATTAAAAATACAACTAAACAAGTCAGTGGAGTGTGCAGGCTCTTAGAGAACATCCCGACTAAATTCGATTTAAATTCCTGCCCCTTGAAAACTTATCCCCAAACTATGTCTCACCCATCTTACACACAGAGCTCATTGACAAAACTAAACAGTGCAACAATTTGCAGTATCACTCTAAATATACATTATTTTCAGTGAAAGGATAATAACAGAGTCAAGATCTGGTCTTTTGTTAAAGACTGTCGATGCAGAGTAAAGAACAGCCTAGTTATGAAGCATTTAATCTAAACAGAGGGAACAGAGTGTTGTACCTCCACAAATAAATGGAAAAATATAGCATTTCCCCCTGCATTTCAAATGACAAACTTGAATAGCTAACATATTAAGATAACATAGTTTTATGTTAATTTTTGTCTCATTGTATTATTTTGTTTGTATGATCCTTGGGCAAAAAGTGTCAACAGCATTTTTTTTTCAGGTTAATTAATAAATATTTTAAAAAATTGTTTTTTTGCCAGAAAATATCAGTTCATTCCAAATTTTCACAAGAACAGTTCAGCTTCAGCTCAAGTCAACTTTTTGCCTAAAGAAAAATGCTGCAGCAAATTCCAGGACAAGGAGCTTTGTACTGAAGCATCCCAATCATTTTGATTTTATTGCAGACACAAGCAGAGGCCACAGCCAAATTTTGATGCCAGTTACAGATTTCCAGCCCCACTGATTAACATATTCCTTTCATCCAGTTTCAACAGGATGGAAAAAGATCTAAACTTTGCAAACTGTTGTTCTGTACCTATTGCAAAAAAATAAAAAAAGTCTGATTTAAAATGCAGACACCTTTGGAGAAAATATAATCAGATTCAATAACAGAAAAGGCATGCACACTAATTCCAGACATAGGATTACTAATCCCAGACTGTGCAAACTGGTTTGCTCCCTCAGTTGTGTGGAAATGAAAAGCAGCAGAAACCTTGCTTTAACCAGCACATCGCACTGTTTCTCTTTAATCTAGTTTTGCTGAGTTTCCCATCCTGTAATTGCAAACCTTTAATAAAAAGAAGAGGGAATTTGGGGTGATGTCATGGGAATTGAAAAGTGGAACAATAATTAGCTATGTTTTTACATGACATTTCTGTGATTAACAAAGGGGAAAACAAAATCAAGGGGAGGAATTGAAGAGGATGGAGGCAGGAAGGGAACAGACTATATTGAATTGTGAATCTCTACTTTTCCTCTCTAAATAAATGAAACCAATAAACTTTAATAGTGCTAGTGAATGTGCCTTACCATTGACTGAAAATCAGATTTGGTATTGATTTGATTTTCAGAATATTACTCAATCAAGCACACTTAACTGCAGAAATTTTGTATTTTTTATATCATAAAAAAAACAGTGCAAGCAAATCTGCCAAGCCTCCCCTCTGGCTACAAGTCTAACAACTGTTGAAGGACAAAAGATAATATATGTGAATACCATTGCCATGGTTCACTGGGTTAAAACAAACGGCCCCCATTTGACCTTTAAATTGAAGGGTTTCCTTTTATATCACTAGAGGCAAAATGCATGGACATGAGTACAACAACAACAAAAAGGGGACTCAAGCAGCTGAGCTGTATTTGATTTGAGGGATTTTTATTCATTTTTAAGGGGATATTTTTTCTTTTCCTTTGGAGGGAGGTAAACCCAAAAGTCAAATTGATGAAGAGAAATGGAATCGGAATCTGGACTGGGTTGAATTCACTGCTGCTTGGTTGGTCACCCTGAGGGAAATGATATGTGTGCAGCTGGGATGATGAATTGGGTTTGTTTAAGTCATCATTACATTGTACTTTTTTATGGACCTCAGTATTTATAACACTTAAAGTTGATTGAGTAATGTGGGTTGCCTCGGCGTCCCTGCTGGTCAGCTGGGGTGACGGGCCTTGACAGCAAACATGAAGATATTACTGCTCCAAGACTGGT
This sequence comes from Poecile atricapillus, assembly GCF_030490865.1. NCBI lineage: Eukaryota > Metazoa > Chordata > Aves > Passeriformes > Paridae > Poecile > Poecile atricapillus. The sequence continues at coordinate 69,372,767 of NC_081252.1, forward strand.
CCAGGATGTCGGGGTAATCTTAAGCAATCTGCTGCTTGCTCTTGTGTGTAATACACTGTTGAAAACTTTCCCTGTGAGTGCATATGTAGGTTTATATGTAGGCTTCGACATACTTGGTGAAGAGCTCAAGCAACTCAGAGCTTAAACAAGAAGGCAGCTGCTTTAATGTAATTAATTTTTTCCTTTTTAAATTCAAACTTTTGCTTCAGAATAGCATCCTTACAAATTGGGAACAGAGTGACTTTTAACTACATTTAATGTCTTCATTCTTTTGGATTAGTATCCCCTCTCTGTTTCTGCTGAAGTCCGGTCAGCTTTCTGTAATCGTTGGGAGAAAATAAATGACTCAGGAGCATTTCATGTTCAAGTATCTTGTCTTGAAGATATCGGACTAATTATGCTTAAGCCACCAGCCCTAAAATTTAGGGAAATGGAACAATGTAGACATCCAAATGTAGCATAGAGATCAGAAGCTCAGCTATGAGAAGTGGGCATTGGTTTACCATGAATGTGTGGTCATTGGTACTCTGTTTGAAAGCAGTGGGGTAAATGTGCTGCAGCCACACACATTCCTGCTTGTGGTTATTAGCAATGTGAGGGGTTTACTGAATGCAAAACAATACCTTGTTGTTTTGCATGCAGGAAAACATCTTTGAACCTGAAGGCAAACCTTGAAATTCTTTATAAAACTGTCTTTGATGGGGTAGTGCTGGTAGCATGAGCAAAGTCTCATTTTATTCGTATGGGTCCAATTGTAATTAATTGTCTAATATGTCAGTTTCTGCAGGTGAACACACATGACTATATACTTGTGTCTGCATGTGTACACCACAACATGAAAGAGTCTGAAAAATTGCACTTGAAGTTTAGGAAATGCCAAAGCCAACATGTCCTGGTTACCAGCACACAACAACACTGTCTGTGGTAATGATCTAATTTCTTCCCCAGCAGCCCTCCCTCATTCAGCACAAAGGGAGCAGCTGGTCAATATTGTGTTTTATTGTCATCATTCTGTGGCTGACCCTGTGATTAGTTTACTACACATTATCCTCATCCCGTCCTTAGGAAAGAATTATCACCCTGTTTGCCTCTATTTAGGGTTGTTTGAATATATACAAGATACAAGATGATTCTTCTACCTTCTGCAGAGGAAGTTTGAGGGAAATTTGACCTGGAACAGAATATAAAAGGGTGTCTTACCTGTTTGCCTTGCCAATTTCCCATCTCCACTTGCCTAAACCAAGACCCAGTATGAGGACTTCTGTTACCCTCCCACCTACAGGTGTCAAAACCTGTTCTCAGCTCCTCAGGACCTCAACACAGGTCTTGGCATTAGCAAAGGTCCTCCAGGTGCTGTGGAGCACAGGTGGTGGCTGCCATACTTTGTGTAGGTGTTTTGGCACAGATGCCACTGAGCAGCATCACATCAACATGCAATCCCAAGGCAGGAAGAGAATCCCTCAGCTTGGCACATCACTGTGTTTCCTTTCTTGAAGCCTGACACACTCTTTGTGTGCCTTCCAGCTTCTGTGGGAATAAATCATCAGAATGGTTCCTAGATATAGCAATTCATCCTAGGAGCTTGTCTCCTAGGGAGGGATGGAATTAATACTCATATTTTCTTCATTGGTATTCAACTTTTCAACCTTAACAGATTTTTAATACACCGCTTAGGCACCAAATGCTATTTCAAATGGCTTTCATTCCAAGCAAGAATTTTGTCAGAAGGAGTCACAGTGCCATCAGTGAAACAAGGTGTCAACCACAACCATGAATGCTCATAGCAGCTATAGCTAATGATGATCACAGCAAGATTTAACAATTGAGTGGGCTGGGAAGTGCTTTTTGCACTGTAACTTCATGAATACTTGCTGAAGGCCCAGGTGTAGGCAGACAAAAGAACACAGGTTTAATTCACATTTGATGTGCCTTTGTACAGTGGAAGGTAAAAGTAATGTGCCAAGACATTTCCAGGAGCTGATTGCAACACTGGGAGCTGCAGTGTTTTAGAAGAAGGATTTGTGAGACCTTTGCTGAGATCAGGCAGGAGACAGGAGCTTCCACTCATAAGAAACTAAAATACCTTCCCTGATACAATGGTAGACAGCTTCCCTCTAGCTGGGAAAGAAAGATCATGTCCACAGCTGTGCACCATTGTCCTTTTTCTAGTCCTCTTGCCTGGATCTTTTTCTACCCCTCAGCTCCTTACCTCATCCATTATTTCCCTTGATCTATTCCCAGTTTTTTCCCCACTCAAATATACTTTCTCTGAACAATTTTCACCTTTTCTTACAGGATACCCTCTTCACTTCCCTCAACAATCCTCAAGTCAATTGACTTCAGTCCATGCATTATACTGGAGGAAAAATCCAGCAGATCTTGTTCCAGCGGAGCTGAAGGAAATTTCTAAGAATGTCCTGCTCCTATCCCACAGTTCCAGAAAGGACCTTGACCTTTATAGCAAAAATTACTGGGTATCCTCATCTGTGGAGTTTCTACTGGCTCACAAAAATTCTTATAATGTAGCCATATTTAAGATATTTCTGTTGAAGGCAGAACAGACCTCACTTAATTTTCAGTCCTGTGCTTTGAACTGTAGTGGAGGTACATCTCCCTGCTAAACTACTAAAAAGGAACATTTTCCTGCATGTGACACAGTATATTTTCCAGTAATTTCACACTCAGAAGCACTTCAACTATTTTAGCTGAAATGTTCCAAAATGTACAGCCAGCAGAAACATCTAGCATGGAAATTTTCACATAGACCAGGTCACATTCAGAAAAATTATGAGCAGTATAAAGCAAAGTCTTGTAATAACAACTTTCAGAGAAAATTAAATACGGGTGCTGTTCACTGTTTGTGTGTTGCCTATAGTTACACACACTATAAACATGTTAGTAAAGGCCCAGAGCTCTGTAGTTCACCTGATCTAAAACAAAAACCTGACAAGAAATTTTAGCTTCATCCTTATTCATCTGTGCTCACATTTGACCTGTTGTGGGCCAAATTCTGCTCTTCTTTACACCAGCACCAATCTTAAGAACTCTGCGAATTATAAGAAAATAATATTTGCTTTGTGTGAGTATAATATGTTTTAGCAACATTTTCAAATTACATGTGCTGCTACCCAGTGGATGGTTGCCAAAAAAAAAAATCCATTGTTGGAGGAATAACACCAGTGAGTAGAGGAAATATTTGCTCATACTTCTTTTATTATTAGTCCCTAAACTGAAGAGAGGGCAAAGTTAGGAAAATCTTTCATTAGACTTTAGCTTGCACAGTTCCCTTTCTGTTTTCTCTCACCTCACTTCACGTTGATGGCAAATGAAGAAACTCAAGATCACTTTTTCCTTTGCTTTTCAATTGGATCTGAACAGCAACAAAAAAAGCCAAGTTGGCAATAAAAACCAATTTAAACTCTATTAGTGGTACACTCAAAATAGCTCCATCAAAAACCAAGAGGAGTTTGTTAACACACACACATCCTTTCGTGTGTTGTTTGTAGGCTTCATTAATTGCCATCTGATGTGAAACATGAGTTTAATTGAAATTTCTCACTAATCAAGTGCATCCTTGCAATGATGATGCACAACAGTCGCATGCTTTGTGCACAGTCCTTAGTGCAAAATTCAAGTGAACACTCAAATTATTTTAAAAGCCTATTAAACCTGATCTTTAAGTGCAGTATGTAATCATTTGCATTGTTGCTCAATTTGTACAAATAGAAATACACATATATGTGTTCAGGGTGCAGATGCAAATTCAAAGCTTAACGAACCGGGTCCTGAAAATGACTCTTAACTGACTGGCCAACACATGGATCGATATTAAGGCCCAGAAAGCCCTTCAATCCTGCATTGTCATTTCAAATCCAGGCTCTAAGTGCTTATCTAAGAGGGCTATAATTTATTGCTTTATTAAAATTTTGTGGGAGTTATAAATCCCCCCTCTGAACACAGAGGTCAGGTGGTGATGCCCTGTTTGACTTTTCTCTTACATTTACCAAGATTTTTTGCTGGATTAGGTCAGACCCTTGGTTACTCTGATGTTGCAGCTGGACATGAACACATTCCCTCATCTTCATATTCTCCATCCCAGTGGACAGTGAGCACTACTTCCAGAGCAGTATTTTTAATAGAGAAGATACTAAAAGATCCTCCCTCAAGAGCAAGACATTTTAAATTTTTCATCACAGACAAGGGCAGTAGTTGGCAGCAAATGCTGTTTGGATTTCCTGATGCTGGTTTTGTCCCTAGGCCCTCTGGATTATAGAATATAGAAAAGTAAAAGGAGAGTGAAAGAACAGAGAGGGAGTGCTATAATATGGTATCAAACTAAAGTATCCCAGCTACTGGTTTCTGTTTAGTTTGAATACTAAAAAGAGTTACAAGGTAATAGTTCTACCTGTGAATATTTTAACTACACTCAGAGTCTGCTTGTTTTGCTGAGGCAGAAGAAGAAGGACAGAGTCCTACTGAGACCACCTAGTATGGTCAAACTTGGAGAAAAAACACCCTGATACTCTCAGATGTGTGTTCTGTTTTTTTATCATGCACTGTAAATGCTAAAAACCAGGTAAATCCACACTCAGAGGGAACACCTTTATGATATGGAGGGCAACTCCTTCAGAAAGGTGCTAAGCCAATGTTATGCTTCATTTTCTTTGGACGGGCAGGAAGGACTCTGGTGAGGCTCCACCCTGGGATGGGTGAATGCCCTTGTCCTTGCTGTTTGTGGGAATGTGGCTTCCCTTCAGCATCACTCACAAGTCAGAACAAAGCAAGAGGTAAAAGAAAAATCAAAGTACAAGAACATAACTACAGTCTCAGAGGGTTTGAAGTAATTTAGTGCTCAGAAAACTTCTTCGTACATCAAAGTCCCCAACATTATTTTGACTTTTTGTGTGGTTTATTTTGTTGTGTTTTTTGTTTGGGTGGGTTTTCTCCTGATGAATGAATGCTGGATTATTTGCTTTTCACCTGCCAAAAGTTTCATGTATTTCCACGCTCTACTAGATAACAACCTCCTTAATGCAGTCTGTAGTGCATCCTTAATACTGCTGTAAAACTGAACAGTGGGAAAATGTCAACAATCAAATTTTGCAAAATTTGTTTTAAATCATTCATGCACATATACCTGTAATCCTTCAGTTAGAAAATTCTGCCCACAAGACCTCAGTGGTGCACTGAGAGATCTTGCAAAGACCCACCACAGGTCAAGAAGGAGGTTTTCTACCTCATGACAAGTTACCCAACAAGCTCTTTTCCTTCCCAGGTAATAGGAATGTCAAAGAAGAATTTGCTTTGGCTTCGAAAAATGAAAATAATTATTTCAAAAACAGAAGCCTTATTTCAAAGCATTTTAATTCATTTAATTTTCATGAAGTGTAAATGTTTTGCTGAGTTATGTTCAATCTAAAATTCATTCTGCTCCTAGTTAGCAAAGTAATTTTCACTGTCAGGTTGCAAAATGCAGACAGCTTTCTCTCCCTCTCACTGAAGGGCCCATCCTGCCAGTGCTTTCCAGCATGAATGGAGAAGTTCCTTCCACCTCAAATGAAGTTCACACATGGGTTGAGACAGATAATTGCCAAAGTGCAAGTAAGCTTTATCTCCTTTTGAATTAAACAATTTCTGGAGCATATGTAGGGAGATAAATGTTCCCCCTGTTGCAAGAATTGCACTGCACCTGTGTGTTGTGTTATGTTGTTATGCTTTGTTATGTTTGATGTTATGTTTGATGTTATGTTATGTTTTATGTTATGTGAAAGGCTCATCTCCACACACACAAAAAGGAGCACAGAGGTACAATGACAAGTTGAGGAACCCAAAAACCAAGAAATGAGCCCACATCAGGCTTGTCCCAGGGCTGTGATGGGAGACATGTCAGCCCCACACCCTAGAGATGAAACCCATCATAATGAGTCAGTGAAAAGATTCTCCAGTTATTCCTCTTTAGATGCTGGCAGCTTACTCGGAAAACTTCCAGGGACAAGACCTAAGTATTAGTTTCAGCAGTTACCTTTCCATGAACACGTGCACATGATGGTAAAAATAAAATTATACCTCAGAAGTGTCTAATTTCTAAGTAGATTAAGGAATCCAACACTAAAACAGCAACTTTGTGATCTGATACTATTCCCTTGCACACATCATTTGAAAAACTGAGATGTGGAAAGTTTTAAGCAACAATCTGGTTCCATAATGAAATGTAATAAAAATATTAACTCAAGATTTTGCACCACAGGCTGGAAGATTCAGCATATATCAATGAGAAAGACTCCTTTTACTCTTCTGAACTGTCAGCATGAACTGTTCAGGGCCAAGGTCTTTGACTGAACACCTCTGTAACTTGTGCTGCTCACACTTCTGCTTTGTAATCAGTTGGTGCAGAACACAGTGAAAACTTCTTGTAGTTGAGAGAGGCATCTCACTAATTTGTAGGCACTAACCACCAGATTTGTAGACACATTTAATAGCTAATGAGAGAGACAATGTAGTTTTCAAAACTTTCTCGACTCCTAACTTGCCTTCCAGTGATTGCATTGGTGTGAAGGATCACAGGGGGTGGGGAGCAGGAAGTTGAGCAGTACTTAGACTCCAGAAGATGCAGTGGGTGTCTACCAATACACTGATGTGCAAGAATTATACTCACTGTAAAGTCTCATTGATGCCAAAAGCCCCAGATAAGGCAGATGAATGTCGTGCTCCAGTTCTGCATCTGGAGATCTTTAATGGTACTGGAATGACATCAATAGTCAGCAATGTTCTTTAAAACTATCTTTAATTTTATTACTTTTTTTTTTAGATCTGCTTTTTCACTCCTGATAAGAAACTTGCTTCTAAAATACCAATTTAAATGGTTTAAGGTGATGGTTAGGCAGGTTCATTTGGGTCCCTACTGAGAAGCTGGCATTATACTTATTTCATGAAGGGTACGCATTGAATTTACTAGCTTGAAATGCTATACTGAGGACAGCACAGACAGGAAATAGAAAATAGATCACTTACTCTATGAAAACTACATCTCGTTTCTTAAAAGTCTCTCAGGTTTAATTAAATCAGGTATTATTGCTTAGATACAAGAAAGTTGTTTTTTAAATGTGCATTTTCTACTGAAAGTACAGTTTCTAAAGGAATCAAAACAAGCAAAAATCTTGATTAAATTCTAACATTGCTGATGATGTATACATCACTCTTGCTCAACTGTAATATTTCTCTCTAGGTTTCTGACTGAACAAGCCAGGAAGGTACGATTGGTTAATTTTCAGATATTTTTTTAATTTTTTTTTTTTTTCATAAATGATGTGAAAAAATCAGGGCAAGGAGCAAATCTAAAAAAACTCCTTTGAATTGACCCTAAATAAAAATCTGTTTAGGTGCTCATGCTTTCATTGGGAGTGCATCCAAGATATATGATAAGGTAATGATAATAATGTGAATTCACTCTTAGGCAGGGAAAAAGACTCCATAGATTTTGTTACTAGAGGGGCCTATCACCCCCACAAATTCTGCACTGTGAATGAAATGCTGTTTGCCTGTTTATGTGAAGAATGATGAAACTTTAAATGAATCATTGACCTTTCTTGAATGACATGTGACCTGTAAGATATCTGAGCTGTATATCAAGAGCAGTTCTTGAAAATTGCTGTCTGCTGACCGAAAATAAACAATAAGATATCAAATATGGTTTGAAAAAATTGACTTGGTTTAACACTGCAGGGGTGGGGGGGGAAATGAATTATTTTGACTCACCAGTCAAAACACATCAATTCATTTCAAATCATCCTTCAGCTAGAGACTGGAAGGGTTACTTCTTGCCTTTAAAGCTGCTTATGTTTGAGCAATTGCTATGTACCAGAATGCATGCTTTATTTAAACAATGACCAGCAGTAATAAGGAGGCTGTCAATGCGGGGATTGTTGGGATGAGGTTGATTCTACAACAGGAGGGAGAACCTTTGTTCTTAAGATGGGGGTATCAGGTCTGGGTTTAAGGGTCAGCAAAGAAGGGCAAATTGCTGAATGGGTCATTTGGGCCTTTCTCCTTCTGAAAATTCAGTCATCAAAGGACAGTAACTGGTAAAGTAATACAAGCAGAAGGTCCGAAAAGGCCAGTCTTTGTGGCATCTGGATTTATAAGGGGCATGCACTGTCCCCTCCTGACTGTGGGTTAACTTCTCTCTGTAGGAAGGCAATCCTCCGTCCATCTGTTTCTGTAGAACACAAGGTATTGACCTGGGCTAATACCCAAGCAGACATGATTCAGCAGAGGTCTATAAAAAATGGTGGTCTTGCAGATTTTTCCTCAAATCGTGTCCACTCTGGGCTCTTAACTTTTTTCCAACATTGCCTTAGCTTGCTTTCACTGTAGGCAGTGCAGCTGAGGTGAGCTTTGTGTGTGTGGGCTAATCAAATAGGGATAATTCACCCCAAATTTAGATATTTCATTTAGTTAACTGGGCTTTTCTTTTTAGTCAATGAAGGGAAGCAGACTCCTCTGACGGTGATGCAGAGCAAGAAGCAAGTTAAATTGCTTTGACTCAGCATCTGGAGATATTACAGGATGGGTTCTGGAATGGCAACTAATCTTAATTAGTGCCTAAAGCCCCATGGAAGCAACTTCATTACTACTCATGTAAAGGGCAGAGTTTAATTCTCAATAAGCACATTTTGGTTAAATGGATGCTAGAAATTGGACTCCTCTAGGCTGAAAATACCACCAAGAAAGAAATTCCCACATTAACTAAAACTGGTTTCCCCCAGTTAGTTTTTAACCAGCAACTTTTTGTTTGGCTCTTCCTGAGGTACATGAACATAAACAAGGAGCTGAGAATGGAGCAGTAAATACAAAGAACAAGGAAGGAGAGAAGAAAGGGAACAAAAGAGACCGGCCCACAAAATGTAGCTTTCCTGAGCTGCATCCATCTGGAAAGAACAGAGCAGTAAGGAAAAGGAAGCAAGCAGTGGGCTAAAGTGACCTAGGCAGATGGTTAGGTCAAAGGCCCACAGACCAAATATCAATGTCTTTCTAGCTCAGACAATTTGTACTATCCCCTAGGAATGGATTTCTGACTTTATGTTATTTCATTGCATGTGCTGGAATAAAAACACCCATGGGCCTCCTCTGCAGGAAAGTCAGCAAAAATCTGTCCACTTCCATGTGCATTTTTAATACCTGTCAGCTGACTCACAGCACCAAATAAAACACAAGCATTCTGAGATGACAGATGGATTTGTTGCCCTGGAGGATTTGGGATCCATAAACCAACAAATGGATTCACTCATCTGTAGAAGTTGTTTTTTCATCTGTGACAGCTATAATACAGATAACATTACTCATTCAAGGTAAAATCCAAATCAACATAAGGGCCATACACAAATCCTGGGACACAGTTTTAGAGCTTCAAAAGCCTTTAACATCGGACTTAATTGTCTCTGGAGCAGCAGGTGGGGCAGTGAGCTGGACCTCGGACAACAGACAACATTGGAATGATAATTTACATTAACAGAAGCATAAATTTCAGGAAAAGCAGGTCCCTTACAGAAAGGCCTTGAGAAGATTAGGTGCTTAACCAGCTTCATTCATGACATTTCAACAGCCTTAGAAGGCTGGACTCCTCTTGAGGCCCCACATTCACAGTACTGGACAGCAGAGAAGGAGGAGAATTGCCAGGAGCAAATTTTCTAGATGCACTGGTTAAGCAGACCAAATGCAGTTGGGAAGAACAAAGTTGTTTTCAGCTGAACCTGGCTAAATATTTGCTTCATGATTGGGTTGAGGCTGAAAGAAAATTTGCAGGTGAGTCTTTACCTCTCACATGTACTAAAATAAATGGCAGTGCAAAACAAAGCTGTTCTTACTCATATGTGCTTGGATCTTAATCCCTTCAGGGATCACACTGTCTGGCCAGAGCAGGACAGGAGTGAATGAGGCATAATACCAAAACTATTTAAGTTAAAACAGCACATTCTTATGTAAAACAACAGACACAAGGGCTCTACCACATGATGGACAGGAAATACAGTGTTCCTGCCCAGAAGAACATAAGCACATAGAACTAAAAGTCATCTCTGGTGTCACCATAACCCAGCCCATGAAGGCCTGCTATATAATCTGACAAACTTCTGCAACTCACCCTTAAAACCCCTTAGGTTTTTTTGATAATTATTTTCCAAGGAAGAAAACTGTTCCAGATCCTCAATGCCCTGATGATCTGGGGTATCATCAGAAAAAGAAACCATCTTTTTCTGACGAATTTTTACTGCACTTAGATAGGACAGGATAGTGATATTTAAACCACTGCTGCAGTAAAAATAATAAACAGCAGCATTAATCATAATCACAAAAGCATGTATTCATCTCTCACTAGCCATATAAAATACAGGTAGGGACTGTCTGGTTTTATTTATGTGCTCAGAGGTTCTGGTATTAAACTGGGCTATTAAGGTCGAGCTCGGTGCTGGGGAAAAGGCAGAAGGGTGCTTCTGCCAGTCGTGGGGGGGTCAGCGGGGTAGAAACAATGACCAGTAATAACCACTAATGGCTGGGCCATTAGTGCTGATGAAGCACGAATGTCAGGGACCAGGTGCGAGCAACATGGGGAAAGGAGTGTGCACTAATTGCCCTATTCAGAAAATGTAAATGTGCTGCCAGGCTACTGACAGCAGAGGAAAGGAGGTCACTTGCTCCTAAGCTCAAGGAAGGCATGGAATGAGAGCTGGAAGAGGCTTCCTAGGTCTTCTCCAGCCTAGCTGCCTGTTGGGCATCTGCTGCCAAAGCATCAGGAGACGGAAGCGTGGCCTTTCCCCAGGGGTCCAATGTCACTGTCGGACACGGAATTATTCACACAGACACATCTTGAAGTGTGATGAAAGAAGAAGAAGGTTTATTCTGTCCTTTCAGTATTTATAGATTTTCAATAACGACCAGGGATTGGATAGTCAGGTTACCACCTTCCCAACCACACTGGCTGTGAGAGATGCCCATCAAAAGGCATATCTTCAATGGAATGTATAAACATCTATGTTTATAGTTACTTTCCTGGGAAAGTAGCCAGAAATTATGAAAACAGTATCGAAAGGCCTGATTCTCAGGGTGACAGTGCAATAGTCTGTCTATATCTAGTCAAAACCCTACCCATTTCCTACTTTACTCCTTGTATGTAGCCATGATGGGCTGGAACCTGCCTCTTCCAGCCAGGACTGCCTTACCTTAACACTCAAATAACCGGTGTTTTCATTCAAGCCAGCAATACACTCCTGCTGAAATGATGGCATGGGCAGGGGCTTGGAATGACCTGCATATCCATCCCAGAAAAAGTCCCTGTCACAACTGCTTAATGCAGGGATGTCCTCAGACTCCTTTGCCCAAGGAACCTCCATAATAGTTCTGAAATCATTTCCAGTTAGTGATAAATCATGTGTCTGCAAAAAGCACCGTGCTAGTGCAGTATATCAGTGTGACTACTCTGACAAAGTACAGTGAGGTTCATCTTTCCCAATTTTTACTTTGTAAAGGTTGTATCTGTGGACCATGGATGTTAATCTCTCAAGTAGCAAGGACAAGAGGAAAAGGCCTCAAGTTGCATGAGGAGAGGTTTAGATTGGTTAGGAGGGAAACAATTCTCCACTGAAGGAGTTGTCAAGCTTTGAGACAGGCTGCCCAGGGCAGTGGTGGAGTCACCATCCCTGGAGGGATTTAAAAGACATGTGGCACTGGGGGACATGGCTTAGTGATGGATTTGGCAGTGCTGGGTTAACAGTAAGGCCTGATGATATTTGATTATCTTTTCCAATCTAAGTTATTCTATGATTCTTCCTGCCTCTTGCAGAGCAATGTTGGGACAGGGTAAACTGCATTTGGGAGTGCAGACCTTTCTCTGTGACCATACTGAGAGTTTGGCTGCCTAGAAAAGAGAAGAATCTCAGTCAAATAGCTGGAATTAAGTGAGGAAAAAGCTCTCCCTGAAGATAGACATGACTCATGTAAATGAAAAGACTAAGCATTCAAGTGTGTCATTTCTATCATTCTTATTACAAAAGCATCAGGCATAGCTCCACAGCCATGGATGAGCTCTCTCACACTGACTACCTAGAGTTTCTGACTAACTCTGGAATTTGAGTTAACAACCACTTTTTTTTTTTTGTTTCGGACCTTCTGGACTGTTCACCAATTTAACTACATTGGTCCAAAAGCCTAGTTGCAAACTCTTAATAGAGGGAACAGCAATATTGCTGTATCAAGCTTTTAAAATCTGCTTTAAAGGAAGAAAAGGTAATTTCTCACTAATGCAGAGAGACAGCTGGGGGGAAAATTCTCAATGACAAATCTCTCCTGTACCCTGCATTTGAAGCTGTAATCTTGCATTATGCACATCTGAGCTACCATCCAGTATTGAATGTTGTCCATTTTTATATGACAGTGTGGTAGATTTTGGCATGTGTAAGAAGAGGGAACTTTAAAAGCCGTTTACTGCCCCCTGTGCAGGAAAGCTGTGTAAATCATGGGAAAGCTGGATATATGGGACTATTCTCATGTGGTCACAAAGTATTTCAACTGCATCCTCGGCACTAAGTTATTCTTATTACTTGGTATTACACCTTGGGAGGTCACTGGCCACTGGGCAGCAGCACTGGCCACCTAAGGCAGCAGTGGAAAGAGATGTGTGAACTTGTACTGCTTGAACAGAGGGACTGAGTCCCATCCTTACCACTATTTCATGGCTCCTTAATCTCTGGCCATTAGATGGGAGCCCCCAGGGTGTGCAGAGTGCAGTCAGAATTTCTTCTGCCCTTGTCGGAGCTCATGGTTAGCTTGTCAAATGGCTCCCCACTGTCTTCTCGTGGCCTCAGAAGCCTCTTCTTTTCTTCACCTCTGCTATCATATAGAGTGTGGCATAAATTGTCTTGGTCCTGGCTCTGTTCCCTCGTATTCATTCTTCCTTCCAGACTGGAAGTTCCAGAAAAGAACAGAATGCTCCCCCTTATCAGCCCTGTCTTGTGCACTGTTTGCATAACACACTGCACCCACAGTCATATGCATCCATAGTCCTATGCAATGAATGTACAGAAAAATTATATGTATAGTATTATATCAGTTCTGTGGGGCCAATGAGTAATGACACACACACATCCCAAGAGGCAGCAGTTCCACATGGTGATATTTCAGCTACAGCTGTATATCTTCAGACAGCTATTTTCAAACACTAAGAAAGGATTTCAGAGTTCAGCAGGAGGTATGGATATTTGCCTGCTGCTTGAAATAATCACTGTAAAATAATTAGTTGTCATTGAAATTCTAATCTGTGTGTTGAAAACTAACAGGACTATTTCCAGTCTGGGGAAACATGACAAACATCAGAATTTAGCTGAAAAGAAGTTCTGACTCTCTCTCCTAAAGCACAGTATGAAAAGTACCAGTTTACAGCAGAAGGGTTTCTGTCCTATGGCACTATAGTGATACAACACACACACACACAAACACACTACTGATAATTAGAAGGTCAAAACCTTTTGCTGGTTCTAATCTCATAATTCTGATACCTCTATTATTTATTACTAAAACTCATCTGACATACTAAAGGACAATAAAACTTGTCAAAACCTACCTTTGCGTCTCCTGATGTATTCTGCATGCTTATTTACATTTGTTTTTCATTCTGAAGCATCAGTCTTGCATTCTTAAATTCCTTCCTGATAACTTTGAAAACCATGTGAAGAGCTCAGGAAAAGGTTCCAGGGTAAGAAGAATTTGTCACTTGTAGAAGAATACCTACAGCTATAATCAAAAACTTAAAAAAGGGAGCCCTTAAAAAAGCAGGAAAGAAAAGGAGATAGCAGGGGAGAAAAGGGTAAACTGCATTGCTTAGTCTTTACAGTGCAAGCCACATAACAGCAAGGAGAAAGATAACTGATGGGCAGTATTTTAAGGCATATTAACCCAATTACTAGTATATTTTTACAATCGTAGCTCCAACATTTATCACACTGCATTTATTAGACCTCTGAGCTAGGTTATGTCAAATGAAACGCTGTGAAACTACAACATTTCATTAAATTGCTGCCGGAGCAGGGTATTCAATCCTGCTACTCTAAAACCACATGATTTTTATCAAAATCTTCAGAAATTGAAGCAATCACTAAAAGGTGTCGGGAAATTAAAATGTTCTGTCTCAGTGAAAGAGATACACTCCTTGTAACATATATCAGTGGGGTTTTTTTAAAGACACATTACTATGCAGAGAAAAGGCATCAAATACAGGAGACATAGCAGATTCTAGAAAAGTCTAGCTGCTGCAATTTTTCATACTTAAAAATAGCCTGTAAGGGCAAAAGAGCCAAGTTCCTTTCATAATTTGTTTTGGGGGTATATTTTTCCCTATTCAGTACTTGATGCTGTGATTGATCATGTGTCTACAAAAAAGAAAATTGTGCAGGATTTATAGACATGGTTTTTTCTTTGCAAAAGCAAAATGAATATTTTCAAACCTAGTTTCTCTAAAGTCTGACACATTTTATGTACCTTTTATTATGACTTTTGTTCCTGCAAACAAACACTCTGAGAGATTAAAGGACATTTGAAATGGTGCTGAGAGTATGAAAAGTAAGAGATTACACAGATTGAATAATTTCTTATGCCATCTTTAGCTTAAAATTCTATATTTACCTTGAAATCCCATGTTTTCTTTTACCAGAATGCCCTTAAAACATAGCACCCATAGCTGAAGGATTGCAAAGATACTGGCAAATAGGAATCTGTGTGGTTCTGTATTGCCTTACACATTGCTATTGAGTAGTGCAAAATTAGTTCAAAGAAAAATGAAGACATGTGAGAATAGAAATATTTTATACCCACACTATCGTTGCTCCATGCTACAAAGAGGTAATAGCGGTGTTCAGTGCTATTTTATACATCTCAGGGAATCCCATTTTCCCTCCAGACCTGGTTCCAGGAAGCAGTGGATATAGAGGAAATGCAGGTGTAAGGAAATCAAAGGAATTGTGCCTTCTCCTAACTATTACTCTTGCATGTTAACAACATGCATTTATGTTTATCACACACTGTCCCTGCCAACAGCCTACACTACTGGGAACATTGAGCTGGGGTGATGTGCTGGGTGTGCAGAGCTAGGGTGAAATTTTGGGTATGCAGAGTCAGGCTGATGTCTGGTTAAGTAGTTGGTGAAGGACCATGATGTCCACAGCTCTCTGCAGAACATCAGTGATGTTCTAGGAAATTATATAGGGTTGCAGACACAGATTAATTCAATGACATAAAGAAGACTAGTGATAATATTTCTGCTGTAACTTATGGAAATGCTACTCAGACCACCAATAACTCAAGTGATTTCTTTTACCTGTGAGACAAAATCAAGATCTTTGAGCAGCTCAGAAATAAGGCCCCACTATTCTGCTAATGGTTTGTTGCATCTTTCACTGCATTTTCAATGTTTTTCTTCTCTCTGCCTTCTTTGCTGCCTTTTACAAGTGCAGCACCGTCCAGGAACCAACCTGTAAGGTCTCCTGTGGTCATTTCCAATGGTATGTTTATGCCTTTAAGATTTACAGTGATGACTACCAAGCTTTAGAAATAGCAAAGGTATTTCATTATTATTTAAATTTCAAACTGAGATGCAAAGATAAAAAGTACAGAAATGTCACTATTATTGGGTAAAGGTTTATGAGATATAGTAGTGGCTTCAAGGCTTGTGTACTAAATCCAATCTGAATTGTATTTGCACCAGAGGTTTTACAAGGATTGTCTATTTTAAAGTGATGACCAGGCAGGGCTACCTTTGCCATTACAGCAAAAACCATAATGTTCTACAATTCTGAAATCTTGGAGAAGATTTTAATTTTTATTGGACAAACAATCCATTGAGCCAAAGAAAAAGGAATTTTTAAAAACTTTTCCCCTCAATTTTGTTTATTCCAAATTTTGGCTTGCCATCCCAGTGTTCACGTCACACACCAGGTAAAAAACTACAGCAAACTATTTAATTTATTGCTATTAGGCACGTGTTCCCTGCTATTCCTGTATTTTAAACAGAGGTCAGCTAGCTCACAGTAATTATCAAATTATTGATTTACTGGGCTAAAGCTGTTTTTACAATTGCTTTAGAGGTTTAACAGTGTTGTATTTCTTCCACATCTGTACTTGATGTTATCCCCTACTGCACTGAATGAAGTCACACTGTGTGAAAGCAGCAGTAGTGTCAAGACTGTGGCAAACCAAAATTAACATTGTACAAGTAAAGACAAATACCCCAGAGGTGGTAATCCCCTGTAGTCTAGTCTTTTTCACAAAATTCATTAAAAGGTGGCTGACAAAGTTAGCCTTTTAGCATCCTTCCAAACACCATATAAAGTGCTGTTGGTAAAGTGAGATCAGGTAACCAGTCCCCAGGTGCTGGCTGAGCAAAGCACTGCTGTGCTGGAGTTTATCCTCTTTAATGAACTGGCACTGTGCAATGAATACAGTGGAAAATATAAAGCAATTTGCTGGAAAACACCTGTAGGAATTGCTACCTTGTCACAGTATTGTCAGAGTACAGCTGGTCTGAACTGGACAATACTGTGACACTACCTATAGCACAAGAAAAGGTCTGTGAGATCAGAGTGCTGGCTGGGGAGTTACCAATTCCTAATTTCTAAAGCTGGCTCTGCTTGTGCTGACCAAATCCCTTGAACAAGTCTAAGTCTCAGGCTGACTTGTCTGCAGTAGCACTTCATGTTAATTAGGGCTTTGAGACAGAAACACCAAAAATTGGAACACAATCTTCCTGTGACAGGGAGCACAAATAGCAGGAAGCTAAAACAAAATCCAGCCAAAATCAAACACTGTGTACAAAACCAGGCAACAGAAAGATCAGAAAAAAAGAAAACCCAAACAGTGAATCTTCTGTGCTACAGAGTTTTAAATGAAGTGTTAGGAGTAGTGAGGATGTGGTGAATCCAGCAGGGAAAGAGTCACAGATAATACAGCTGAGACTTCTGTCATCACACTTCTTCCCTTGCACACTCACATATCCTCCCTGTATTGCCCAAGGTACAGACAGCTGCTCAATCCTACAAGCTGTAGGGTGGATTTTTCTGGGAACAGTATCAGCTCCTGGTTAAATAAAAATAGAGATTTTCAATACACATTATTTTGTACCTCTTTTAATTATTTTTTCCCTCAAGACTATAAAATGGGAAGTTAAAAACCCAGCTAGTAAAGGTCTAGTTTTCTGCATCTCCTAGATGAGGGAGGTGGTTACTGGTACCCTTCCAGTGACTCATGCCATCTTACAAGGACCTAAAGTTCAAGTGAGTCACAACTACCTTCCTCACCTCATCTGTCTGAAGGAGAATAATCAGATAGACATGTATTTCACATATACATCTATATATTTGTACACAGATATTCTAAATCTAAATTGATTACCCAAGACTGCAGGCAGAGACAGTCTCACTTCTCTGGAAGATTTGGGCTTCCCTGACTCACATTTTTGCTGAGAAATTGCCTTGCAGTGATTCACCTCCACCCTTGAACAGCCCTGCTTTGAAAACATTTTGAGGCTCCCAGAAATGAGTGAAAATGCCACCCCCAGGGGCAGTTAGACAAGGCACACATCCCTGACATGCCACAGGGGTTAACTAGAAAATTTCATATTAATTTACACTCCCTCGGTTCTTCCTCACACCTCACTCCCTCACTGAGTTATGAGGGAGCCACGAGCCACCCGTGACCAGCTCCTGGAGAGCACTG